>NC_135817.1:51922588-52194489 GCF_964213995.1 Mustelus asterias
CACAGTACTCCAAATGGGGCCTAACCAGTGCTTTATAAAGCCTCAGAAGTACATCCCTGCTTTTGTATTCCAAGCCTCTTGAGATAAATGACAACATTACATTTGCTTTCTTAATTACGGACTCAACCTGCAAGTTTACCTTTAGAGAATCCTGGACTAGGACTCCCAAGTCCCTTTGCACTTTAGCATTATGAATTTTGTCACCGTTTAGAAAATAGTCCATGCCTCTATTCTTTTTTCCAAAGTGTACGACCTCGCACTTGCCCACGTTGAATTTCATCAGCCACTTCTTGGACCACTCTCCTAAACTGTCTAAATCTTTCTGCAGCCTCCCCACCTCCTCAATACTACCTGCCCCTCCACCTATCTTTGTATCATCGGCAAACTTGGCCAGAATGCTCCCAGTCCCGTCATCTAGATCGTTAATATATAAAGAGAACAGCTGTGGCCCCAACACTGAACCCTGCGGGACACCACTTGTCACCGGTTGCCATTCTGAGAAAGAACCTTTTATCCCAACTCTCTGCCTTCTGTCTGACAGCCAATCGTCAATCCATGTTAGTACCTTGCCTCGAATACCATGGGCCCTTATTTTACTCAGCAGTAAAGAAGGTGGAAGAGAGCATGTCCAGGGTGTGTACAGTCCTTAATTATGCTGGCTGCTTTTCCAAGACAGTGGGAAGTGTAGACAGAGTCAATGGTTGGGAGGCTGGTTTGTGTGATGGATTGGGCTACATTCTTGACCTTTTGTAGTTTCTTGCGGTCCTGGGCAGAGCAGGAGCTATACCAAGCTCTTCTAAAGCAAGAAAGGATGTAAAAGTGGGTGAGAGTCGTGGCTAACGTACCAAATTTTCTTAGTCTTCTGAGAAAGTAGAGGCATTGGTGGGCTTTCTTAACTATAGTGTCAGCATGGGGGTACAAGGGCAGGTGATCTGGACACCTAAAAACTTGAAGCTCTCGACCATTTCTACTTAGTCCCCATTAACGTAGACAGGGACACATTCTCCACTAAGCTTCCTGAAGTCAATGACAATCTCCTTTGTTTTGTTGAGAGATTATTGTCGTCGCACCAGTTCACCAGATTCTCTATCTCATTCCTGTACTCTGTCTCGTCATTGTTTGAGATCCGACCCACTACGGTGGTGTCATCAGCAAACTTGAAAATCGAGTTGGAGGGGAATTTGGCCACACAGTCATGGGTGTATAAGGAGTATAGTGAGGTGCTGAGGACACAGCCTTGTGGGGCATCAGTATTGAGGATGATCGTGGAGGAGGTGCTGTTGCCTATCCTTTCTGGTTGTGGTCTGTGGGTTAGGAAGTTCAGGATCCAGTCGCAGAGGGAGGAACCGAGGCCCAGGCCATGGAGTTTGGAAATGAGTTTCGTAGGAATAATGGTGTTGAAGGCTGAGCTGTAGTCTATAAATAGGAGTCTGATATAGGTGTCTTTGTTATCTAGGTGTTCCAGGAGATTTAACATGATCTATTTAATTTAACATGAATATGACCCTTGTGAGACACACATCCAAAGTTGAACTGTGGACCTTAGACCCCCTTGTAAAGTTGCAAGGTTGATATTTCTTTGCATGCACCTCTTGATCTCTTCGGTTATATGGAATCTGAACATGTCCCACACTAACAAGGTGCATTCTTCCCGGCAGCCACTGGGATGGCTGTTGATCCACAACTTCACTCCATCGAACTGTTGTACTGAGCACACACTTCAGTTCCTCAAGTATCTTGATTTTTGGCAAGGTTTTACATTTGAAAATTATCCTTGGCTTTGATTTCATGCATCAGCCATATAGGCTAGTACCACCATGAATCTTGTCATCTCGGGTCCTATGGTTTCCACCAGAACTGCTTTCAATAATTCCACGCCACGGTTAGGCTGCTGGGTGTACTGAAATTCATGGACATTTCATCCATTTTGCTGATGTGGCATAATCAGAACGATGGTTTTTACCACCACTATCTGATCATTTCCCGGAAACTGGTCATTTTGGCTGTCTGTGTCTGTGTGTGTCTGTGTGTGTGTCTGTGTGTGTGTCTGTGTGTGTGTCTGTGTGTGTGTCTGTGTGTGTGTCTGTGTGTGTGTCTGTGTGTGTGTCTGTGTGTGTGTCTGTGTGTGTGTCTGTGTGTGTGTCTGTGTGTGTGTCTGTGTGTGTGTCTGTGTGTGTGTCTGTGTGTGTGTCTGTGTGTGTGTCTGTGTGTGTGTCTGTGTGTCTGTGTGTGTGTGTGTGTCTGTGTGTGTGTGTCTGTGTGTGTGTGTCTGTGTGTGTGTCTGTGTGTGTGTCTGTGTGTGTG
This sequence comes from Mustelus asterias, assembly GCF_964213995.1. Taxonomy (NCBI): domain Eukaryota; kingdom Metazoa; phylum Chordata; class Chondrichthyes; order Carcharhiniformes; family Triakidae; genus Mustelus; species Mustelus asterias. The sequence goes on from NC_135817.1 coordinate 51,924,893, forward strand.
TCTGTGTGTCTGTGTGTCTGTGTGTCTGTGTGTGTGTGTCTGTGTGTCTGTGTCTGTGTGTCTGTGTGTGTGTGTGTCTGTGTGTGTGTGTGTCTGTGAATTCTCCCATCCCGCTGCGCTGCTTTAATAGTGCAGCGGGCCGGGAGACTCTAGCAGGGGCTGCCTGGGCACCCGAGCTTGAGCACGTTTTCTGGCGCCGTCAGCTCCACGCTGGAAATTGGCGCAGAGCTGCACTATAAATGCAGTGCCTAATTTAAATATGATTTGAATGCTATTCGCAGGCCCCAGACTGAAATCTCCGCTGGCCGCTCCCTTTGCCAGGAGTATTTCACTCCAGTGAAGATTGCTATAGCTCCCCACTTGCAGGGAGTGAAGGGGCGGTGGGGGTAATCGAGACCCCACAGAGGATTGGGTGCTGAGGGCATTGGCACATTTGCAGTGTCAGCCTGGATCCCCTGGCACTGCCCAAGGGGCAAAGTGCCAATGCCCAGGGGACATCTTGGCATCGTCCATCTGCCCCTCTGCAGTTGGGATTGGTAGGGAAGGGAGGGACGGAGGCCAGCGATCGGGGCTGGCTATCCAAGTGAGCGCGGGGTGGGGGGGGGGGGGGGGGGTGGGCGGTGTGGATGGGAGATCGGGGCTGCTGGGGGGAGGGGTGTGGGGGGGGCATTGTCAAAGCTGGCTTGGGGATGTCCGGGGAGCCAGCCATCGGGCCGTAGGGAGGTCGCATGGCGGGCATTGCGGGATCATGGAGCTGGCCAGTGATTGGGATGTCGGCAGATGGGCCACTGTGCACCCACCAATCCCGGCTCTGACAGATCGGCGCATGCACAGTTGCCTGCTCAACGCTACACTGCCGGCTTCCCGGTGAGAATACACCCCGCCTCCTGAATTTTAGCGTGTGAGAGAGAGATTCTTTTTAAATGAGAAAACCAGTGTGATTTACTCCAGTTTTTACGCGAATTTGACACTTAGAATTTTTTGGGGAGAATCGCTTCCTTGGTCTTCCTTGGAGTGGATTCCACCATCTATTCTAAAACCAGTTTATTACTAACCCAAATTCCTTTGTTGTATGACAGTTACCTGATGCGTTAGTAAGTGTTTTGACTTTTAGCTTGAACCCAGCTTTGTGCTGCTAATTTTGTTTGTGCTGAAGAATCTGGTTGTTTGTCATTTACCAAGCATGGTCTGCTATGTGTGGGCGTGTCTTTAAACTCCTGTACATCTTCTTGGCAACATGGCCTGTTTCACCTGCTTATTTCTATGCACTGACTTGTAAGTTAAGTAAAACGCACATTTTTGAGGTGAAAAATTAAAGCCAACTCCAAATGCAGCATTTCTCAGCAGAAAAAGGGGATCAGCCTATAGACCGAGCGTCAGCCTAAACATGATTTTTGCTCTGAAGAAAATGGAGTCCTTTTACATGTTGTGCTGTGATATACGGATTTACTATGGTGTTGGGACACTGGGAGCTATAATTCCCAGTGTGCCTCAGAAGTTTTGAGCAATCATGGACCAGTAGGAGGCTGCGTATGCACAGCACAACATTTTGGAGTCCTCCGGGTGCCTTCATGAAGTGCTTTTTAAAAAAAATGATGAAAACTTCAGTCATGTGACCAGGGACAGGTACCCTATTCAGGGAAGAGTCCCAGGCAGGGGACAGGAAGAGGCTTCGGACAAAGAACATGGAGAAGTCCATGTTAAGAAGAAAGAAGAGCAGAGAAAGAGACTGCAAACAGAAAAAGGGGTGCACTGGCAGATTTCTGGGGTGAAGGCTCAGGTGAAGCCTTGGCAATTGAAGAAGGCAGCGAAAGGTTGGTGATTCTGTGCTACAGGCTGTGGAAGCAAAGGTAATGCTTTGGAGCAGTAGTGTTCTGCTCCGTGCAGCCAAAGTTGAAAGTTGTGTTAGAATTGGTGCTGGGGTGCCGACTCTGGAATCCAAGGGAATGGAACCTCAAGAGACTGGATTGAAACCCTGTGAAATGGGCTGTTGTTGATGCCTTCTGAGTTGGAGTAACATTTGGCTAGAAGTCCGAGCTGAGATCTTTGAAGGTGAAGACTGTAACCCCTCATGACTGAGACCAGTTAGTTAACTCAGTACTGTCTGGACATCTGGCTAGGTTGTTCAGAGATCTGTGGATGTGTGGTGTTCAACCAGTTTGCCTATTAATTAACCTGTACCTCATGTTAACCCTGAATATTGGAGTATAAGATGGATGTTGTAAATTGTTTTACCTTACTGATCTTGTATAGGGAACCTTATTTTTGGAATCTTGCAGCTTTATTCTCTTAACAAGTGTCTTGAATATCAAACTTTGCCTGCTTTATACAAAAAGCTATTGGTCCCCAACTGAATTGTATCAAATATTTGGGATTTGGTCCAGGATCATAAAAGCTGTGATCTGTGGTACTTTATTTCTAATACTGCTACCATCAACATTAAAAACAACTCCCAGAAATTCTGCGCTTGTCAACTTGAGTAGACTCCTTAATCACTGTAATCGAAATACCTTGGGTTGTGCTACAATCAATAGTTCTGTAATTTCCAATCACTGTGCATCCTTAATATACATTTTTAACTCCATATGACCAGGTAGCTGTTAGAACGAGTGTTCTGGCTCATATTTTGTGATGAATATCCTCTGCTATGAGCTGTAACATCCCAGAAACTAAAACTTCCAATTACCAGATTATTGGAGTATAAAGTATTTTTAGGAGAATTCTTATTATAATATTATCAATTGCTACATGGTATGGGAGAAGTAAATATCAAAATCTACCAAGTATTTCCTGTCTTCCAAACTAAAGAATAAAGAAAAGTACAGCACAGGAACGGGCCCTTTGGCCCTCCAAGTCTGCGCCGATCAAAACTAAAACAGTATGCGCTTATGGAGTCCGATGCCTTCCATTCCCATCCTATTCATGTATTCGTCTAGTTGGCCCTTAAATGCCGCCATCATACCTGCTCCCACCACCTCCCCAGGCAGCGTGTTCCAGACATTCACCACCCTCTGTGTAAAAAAAAAACTTGCCTCGCACTTCTCTCCTAAACTTTTCCCCATGCTAAGTATGAACATTATGCATTTCTTCTTCCAGGAATGCAATTTTTTAAGATATAAGATTAGTAAAAAGGGCTTTGAGAAAATTGATTCAGAAGGGCTTCTTTTCAAACTTTAGACCTATTATATTATTAGATATTACAAAATCACAGAGTTGTTACATATTGGGCAAGAGAAAGAACAGTTTGATTCTACAGAGGAGAACTTTGTTTAACGGGGAAGCCATGGCAGAGAGCATTTTTTTAAAAAACTTAAGTTTAAAAAATCAAAACTGTGACACAAGTTCAAACATGCTGAAAAAATGTTGAATAATTCTGTACTAACCACATGTTTAATGAGGAACCTATCCTTTGATTATAGCCAAAATGTTTGGTGTTATTCTTGACAAAATTGGCAAAGAGTCCTGTAAGCAAGATTGTTTGTAAATTACATTTGATTTGATTTATTATTGTCACATGTATTGGGATACAATGAAAAGTATTGTTTCTTGCATGCTATACAGACAAAACAGAGTCTAAAGGGGGGAAGGAAAGGAGAGGGTGCAGAATATAGTGTTGCAGTTACAGATAGGGTGTAGTAAAAGATCAGTTTAATATATGGTAGGTCCATTCAAAAGTCTGATGGCGGCAGGGAAAAGCTGTTCTTGAGTCGGTTGATACGTGTTCTCAACCTTCTATATATTTATCTTGACGGAAGAAGATGGAAGAGAGTATATTCGGGTGCGTGGGATCCTTGATTATTCTGGCTGCTTTTCCGAGGCAACAGGAAGTGTAGACAGTGTCAATGGATGGGAGGCTGATTTGGACTGTGCTACGTTCACAACCCTTTGAAGTTTCTTGCGGTCTTGGTCAGAGCAAGAGCTGTACTAAGCTGTGATACATCCAGAAAGGATGGTTTCTATGATGCATCTGTAAAAATTGATGAGATTTGTAGCGGACATGTTGAATTTCCTTAACTTGCTGAGAAAGTAGAAGTGTTGGTGGGTTTTCCTAACTATAGCATCGGCGTGGAGGGCCCAGGACAGGTTGTTGGTGATCCGAATACCTAGAAACTTGAAGTTGTCAACCATTTCCCCTTCATCACCATTGATGACGACAGGAGAGTGTCCACCACTATGTTTCCTGAAGTCGATGACTATCTCCTTTGTTTTACTGACATTGAGGGAGAGATTAGAGATTATTGTACTTTTCAGTTCTTTGTGTTGTAATATATGCATTCAAAAAGTATTTAATTTTTCTGGTTACCAAGGAATAATTGGGCACCATATTTCAGGGAAATTCTATTTGCATGTATACTAATTGTTTTTACTGGAAGATTTTCCTTCATCAACAGAAGGATTTGTTTTAATTGAGGGTCAGATGCAGCATTTGTACTTTGCTCAATTTTTAGTCACCTACCCAGGTAAAATCGCTGCATAATTAGAGATCTGTACACATGTATTTCAGCTGTTACTCATTTTCAATTTTACAAAAATGTATTTTGACTGCCCATTTGTAGATGCATTCCAGAATCTCCACATTGGCTGTATGCTCAAGGGCGGTTCGACGAAGCAAAGAATATCCTTGAGAACTTTGTTAAGTGGCAGCGTCATCCAAAGGGGCCAGTGATTCTGAAGCCACCCGATGTTCAGGATGCTAACAACTCTGCTAGTGTCCTTGATCTTTTCCGAGATCGCATTCTCTTGTGGAGAACATTGATAATGATGTATGTGTGGTATGTGTCAAATTATTTTGGTACACCGTTTTATGCTTTATAATTATGCGTGGAGCCACATGGGGTGGTTGGAGCAAAAAATATAGATGCATTTAAGGGAAGGCTAGATAAGCATATGGGGGAGAAATTGATAGAGGACTATGCTGACAGTTAGATGAGAAAAGAACAGAGGAGGCTTGTATGGAGCATTAATGGCAATATGGATTGGTTGGGTCAAATCAATTGTATATGTGCTCTATATCCTGTGTGATATGTTGTAAGATGTTTGAGACCAAACCGACTACATACATTTATGTGCAATCTACTACAGTGAGACTTGAGACCGGTCTGGTAAATTCAACTTTCTTATCCCACAACTTTTTCCTCTGATCCTGGAATCTGTTGTTCAATACTTCTTCAGAAGGAACTCTTCAAATGCAGACAATAAAAATATAACAAAACTTACTCCAACTTACAAATCAAAGAAAGGATTTAGTAAAGATACTTCATTACTCTGAACTTGGGGCCTTGCCTTGGGCCAATCCAAGTTCTCCACAATTCCCAACAGGTTCTTCTTTATAGATCACATTCTGTAGTTGGTTCCATGGTTTACTGGGTCAGCTGACCTTTATAGCTTGTTGCCATAGGTCACATTACATGCAATGCAAAGTTGTCATCAGTTACATTCTAGCATTCAGCACATCTGAGATCAGTACATATGGAATTACAGGGATGATTATTTGCACTCTGATGTTTTGAGACCACAGTAATTTTTTTTAAAGTTTCAAATCATGTGACAGGATTTTTCCGAACTGCTATGTTTGGCCTCTTAACTTTTGAGATCTTCTATTCTGTTACTGGATTGTTAACATTTTTGAGAGTTTTTTAGGCTACTTAACAAATGTTATACTTTATCATTTATTCATGTCATTATTAATGAATATGAAGAAAATATATTAATTTATGGGATGTGGATTTTTCTGGCTAGGCCCATCCCTAATTGCCTTCAAGAAGGTGGTGATAAGTTACCTTAATGAACTGCTGCAGTCGATTTGGTGTAGATACACTCATAGTGCTGTTTGAGGGAGTTCCAGGATTTTGACCCCCGTGGTAATGATTCTCCAAGTCAGGATGATGAGTGACTTGGAGGGGAATTTACGGTGGTGGTGTTTCCATGTGTCTAGCCTCGGAAATAAAACCAGGAATATTTGACTTCTAAATAATATGCTTGTCAATTTTGCTCTCTTTTCTTCCCCCTTAGGTTAATATGCAGCCTTGTGTATTATGGTCTGACTCTAAATGCTGGTGACATGGGTGGTAATCGATATCTAAACATAGCACTTTCTGGATTAGCTGAGTTGCCTTCATATCCTCTCTGTTACTTTCTGATGAACCGCACTTGGTGAGTTGACAAACCCCTTGTCTGGTCTGTATTTTTCTTAATTCATTTACAGGATGTGGGTGTCACTAGCTAGGACAGCATTTATTGCCCATCCCTAGTTGCCTTTGAGAAGGTGGTGGTGAGCTGACTTTTGCAGTCCCTGAGATATAGGTACTCCCACAGTGCTCTTAGGGAGGGGATTCCAGGATTTTGACACTGCGACAGTGAAGGAACAGTGATATATTTCCAAGTCAGGATGGTGAGTGACTTGGAGGAGAACTTCCATATGATGGTGTTCCCACATATCTGCTGCCCTTGACCTTCTAGATGGTAGTGGTTGTGGGTTTGGAAGATGCTGCCTAATTAACCATGATGTGTTCCTGCAGTGCATCTTGTAAATGGTCCACACCGTTGCCATTGTTTGTCGGTGGTGGGGAGAATGAATGTTTGTGGAAAGCAGCAATCAAGAGATGGTTTCAAGCTTCATGAATGTTGTTGGAGCTGAACTCATCTAAGCAAGTGGAGAGCATTCCATCAGACTCCTGATTTGTGCCTTGTAGATGGTGGACAGGCTTTAGGGAGTCGGGCGATGAGTTACTCACTGTAAGATTCCTAGCCTCTGACCTGCTCTTGTAGCAACAGTATTTATACTGTGGCCACAGTGTTGATATTTCACAAAATCTCCCCCATCCTTTATTTGCCACTTGTCTCACTTTCTAAAATTATTTCCTATTTTACATTGATACTCATTGATATATTTTGTCAGTCTCAGAAATTGAACTGACTATAATGTCGATGGTATATACCATTGATAGAGAATGTCCACTTCACTCATAACTTTAACTGGCTCTGAGGTCCATGCTGGCAACCGTTTACAGTGTTTAACCATCCTTAAATTGTTTCACACTAATGTCCAGAAACCAGGCACTGCCAGTTCTCGATGGTATAATTATTGAATATTTGCTTAGACTAATGATTGCCTAGTTCAAGAGGTTAACTTCTACACTCTGTTTCGTTCCATTAGCAGCACTATCTCCCCTTCTGAATCAAAACAAATGTGCATTCAACCCCTACACCTGAATTTAACATATAAAGACATTTTTTGTAGCACTGAGGTATACTATATCGGCTGGCTTTTGGATAAAAAGCTAATTAAGCAAATTCACAGTATTTTCCTTGTCCTTGGTCGTCCTCTCAGCCAACAAAGTCAAAAATGGTTTTAATGATTCTGCTGTATGTGAAATCCTGATAAGAGCACAAAATGGATGTCACCCAATTACTTGGCATTTCAAAGAAATTCATTGGTTTTGAACTGCTTCTGATAAATTTTTATTCTGTGATCTGATGATATAAGATTATATACATTTTCAATCGAATAGTTTGGGTGTCTTTAACAAATTACATTAAACAACCTATTTAGCGTAGGCAGTTAACAATTTGTTTTTGTGTGACATGTTCTTATGAAACCATTAGTCTTTTAAAATAATTTCCCATTTTGTACTTTTTCAGTATTCTGGACTTTTGAAATGTTAACTATCCAGTGTGAATGGGAATAACATTATATTTTTATTGTTTATTCAATCCTCTTGTGAGTATTATTTAGTGAATAGAAGAGTTTCTTTATTTGTGTATCTGTAAGTGTAGAAGATGCAGTTAATAGAATCAGCTACCAGTGTTTTTATGGAAAAGTCAGAGTTGATACTATGCCACAAAGATGTCCACGCTCTCTTTTTGTTCTCTCTCATCATTGTTCCTGCTTTTCCATTAGGTCAGGTCGCAGACGGACACTAGCAGGGTTCCTTCTTTTGGGAGGTGCAGCCTGCCTTGTCATCATTTTGCTGCCAGAGAAAAAAGGCAAGATGACAGCACTGTTAAAATATATTGCATGTTTATTACTTAATCGAAGGCAACAGCAATGTTTCATTTCTGCACAATCAAACATTTTTGTCACTTTATTGCTCTAAGTGATGGATAGCAGTGCCGGGAAATTAGTTTTAATGATGCTGGTGTCTGAGTCTAACATTTCAAGCATGCAAACCATCTGTGTTTGCACATTGATAACCAGTATTTCAAGCTCATAGGTCACTTGATCATGCCAGCACAATGATCAAAGTTAAAGAGCCCAAATTTGGTGGAATTGTGTGACGCTCGTCAGTCAATGGATATGTGCACACTGGGAGGAATGGGACGTTAAAGTGACTACTGGCTGGGTAACTTTGACCTAACACTATGAAGTAACATGACCTTAACTAGAGTCGCACATAAATATTTGACTTCAAAGCTGCAAAGGATCTATATGATTTCCCAGTTTAATGAATCAAAAACAGAAAATGCTGCAAAATCTCAGCAGGTCTGACAGCATTTGTGGAAAGAGAATAGAGCCAATGTTTCGAGTCACAGTGTCCCTACGTCGGAGCTGAAGACAAAAATAGGACAAGATTTGTACTGTGAAGGGGTGGGGGGGTGGCTGTAATTAATAGGGATGGCATGGACGAAGGGAATATAAGTGGTGATGATGAAGGCTAGGAATGGTGCTAAGAGCCTCCTCCATTAAGAGATTGGAATGTGTAAATGGAAGAACAAAGTTGCAGGGTGTAGGAATGTGGCAGGTGGCTCAAGGGGGGGGGGGGGGGGGTGGTGAAACAAGATGGAAAGCAACATTTTAGAAGTAGAAAAATAAAATTGGAAGATGAGGTGTTCAGGTTTTTATTGGACCTCACTGGAACATTGCAAAAGGCCAAAAATGGACATGTGGACAGGAGAGCAGGGTGGAGTGGTGAAATGGCAAGTGACAGGAAGGTTTGGGTCCTGCTTGAAATCTGGTATAGAAACTTATATGTAGCATGTTTGGGATTAATAAAAGAGAGGTCTTCAACAGTTGACCAGGTAGTTATATTGAGTTAGAAACAAGTTTTAAAGATAACGGTTGAGTAAGGATATATGCATTTATCTGCAGAAATTAAGTGCAGACACTACCTATTCACTATTGATTGCCTCATGATCTTTTAGCTTTTGCATTAATTGTCATATGACTATAAATTAAGCCAATGCAATTTATTTTATTTCTTTGTCTTCCATTTTATATCATACATGATGTGAGCTTGTGTTACTCACTATATAAACTAACAGGGTGTGCAGAGTAACTCAATGGCATTGCACTTGATTTTCTGGGTTGATACACTACCCATATGTTAACCGTGTATACTCAGAATTAAACATATCATAGAATATCACTTAGGATGAAAGCTTAGTTAGGAAGTGAATTTTCCTCCAGAACATATTCTAGACTGATCAGTAGAGGAATTAACATTAATCAGGCAGTATGCAGAACTTGGCATATTATTGCACATAAGCAGTAAAGTTTTGAATGAGCTGAAGCTTATGGAAGGTGAAAGCAAAGCTTAATTGATCTTGGAGGTGACAAAAGCATGAATGAGGCTTTCAGCAGTGGATAGGCTGAGAAGTGGGTCTTTGTGCTGGAGACAGTATGGGAGTTGAAATCTCAGCTTTGGCTTAAGCAGGATGGCGAGGTTTTAACTAGAAAATTTGGCCACCGACAGTGGTTGAGGAGAGGCATCGGGTTTGTGGTAAGGATGTGACTTTTGTGATGGGGTCAAAAATGATGGCTTTGATTTCCCCGGTGTTTAGTTGCAGGAAGTTAAGGCTTGTCCAAATTAGATGTTGACCAAACAATTTGACAGAACAGAGAGTGAAGAAAGGTGAAGAGGTAGTTCAAGGTTCAGTTAGTGATTGTGCTTTTAAAGTGAAGGAAACAGTTCAGTCTCTCTCTCTAGCTGCACATGCTTGCAAATTTCTGGGGAAATAAGATAGAATCTTAGCTGGGTTGTTCTAAGGTTAACGTAATAGTGAATGTCGAGTGAGTTCTGGATCTCAAGGGACCAAGTCTAGGAACAAAACCAGGAATCTGAAACAAATTCTGTTCAGTGAAGTTAAGAGTGAGGAGTAGAGGAAGACCCCGGATTAAAAGACAAAGCTGCAGGAAGCAGATGAAAGCAGTATAAGCTTGCAAGAAGCCAGAAATCCAAGGAGTAGTAGTGTTCTGATGGTATGGCTGAATACCTGAAAGAGTGCGTGAAAAACAAAGCCTTGGATGCATGTGACAATCCAGGAACTGAGGACCACCGGAAGGAGAGTTGAAACCCTGGAGATGGATCCTTGTGAAGACATCCGAGAGAAAGCGTCATTTGGGAGAAGATTCCAAGGAGCGTTCTTTTATAGCAGAGTTTGGAAATCCTCATGTAAAAGGCAGAATTCCAGTGAGACCAGTAAGCTCAGTGTGACAAGCGACTGAGGGAACTTGATAAGAAATCTGTAGAGGTTGATTTGGGTGGCATCTGCCACTTGGTTTCAGTATGTGCGATGTCTGACCACGTTTTTAACCTTTTGAAAACATTACAAAATCTGTATATATTTGTAAAGGTATAGTTGGGACATAGGCGCATTGTATTATAGTTAATATTTTCTTGTTTACTGTTCTATTCTTTTATTAAAAGTTTGTCAGCAGACTCTGACTCTGTTCAGTAGCCGCCCTCCACATTTCAAAACAAAAAAATACAAGTTAGTGTCTGTCAAGCTAGGCTCTGTCCTGGGATCTGACTTGTCCAATAGTCATGATGTGGAGATGCCGGCGTTGGACTGGCGTAAACACAGTAAGAAGTCTCACAACACCAGGTTAAAGTCCAACAGGTTTATTTGGTAGCACAAGCCACTAGCTTTCTGAGCGCTACCCCTTCATTATTTTGTAAATTGAGTTTGTGTCTTTATATGCCCTGCTTGTGAACAGAACTCCTACTCGCCTCATTAAAATATAAATTCTCCAGATTAACTTGTATCTTTGCAATTAAGTCTGCAGCAAACGAGATGTCTTCAGATTCATGACTGGTTAAAGGTGACAGGGGGCTGAGGTATTCTTCCTGGTTGTTTTGGACTGAACAAGAGTTGCTTTCAAGTATCAGGAGCTTTATTGAACCAGGGAGAGGAGGCATTGTTGTATTGAGATCATGTGTTGACTGAGCAAAGGTCCCACACACCTCTGGTCTTGTGGTCGCAACATTTGATGCCAGAAGATTCTAGCCATTGATAACACAACATCAACTGTTTTGGGGGCTAGATTTTTGTCCATTTACTTTTGTAAAGGGAAAATATAAGGAAAGCACACTTTACAATGGCTGCCTGGCACATAAAGAGTTAACTGGGAAAGGAGCCAAAAAGCAGACACCAACTCCCACTTATCAGAAATCACTTTAAATCAAAACCTAACAGACAAGCCATTTCTAAATCACAGACAGTGACTCAAAGTAAAACAAACACCTCAGGAAGCCAAGCCGAGGGTCGAGACATCTTTTAAGATAAGGAAAACCCAAAACAAAGGGAATAGATTAGCCATAGGAAGGGCGGGAAAATATGAATGCGAGGAAACCAATTAACACCTGAATGAGCCGAAACCAAACATTTTAAGTTTAAAGTGAAAACTGGAAGTGGGCTGCTGAGGAGTCTGGGAAGGGTTTTTATTTTAACTTTAAAAGTCAGTTACCTGGGAGGTTCCCCCTCATTGTTCCATTGGAGCAAGCTGAGACGGAGTGATTGGAGGCAGCAGTGCTGGTGAGAGATTAATTGAATTGTTTATTTATTTAATTAGTCAGCTAGTGTGTGTTTTGTTTTGGCCTTTACTTTTGCAGTAGTATTTTAAGTTTAAAGTGAAAACTGGAAGTGGGCTGCTAAGGAGTCTGGGAAGGGCTTTTTAAGCGCATGAAGTATAAAAGGTAGGCTGCAGTATACAGCGGGCAGTGTAGTGAGTGGGAAGCAGAGTGTGAGCTATAAGGCTTTGGCTCACAGGGCTTAAGCAGAAAGGGCGAGCAGAGGTGAGTTTAAATTCATTTCTGCACTTTCTACCTGGTACTGGCAAGGTATCTAGAGGGAATGGGTGTGCAGGCAGTGCTATGTTCCTCTTGCACTATGTTTGAGGTGAGGGACAACGACAGTGTCCCTGCTGATTACACCTGTGGGAAGTGCACCCATCTGCAGCTCCTCCAAAACCGTGTTGGGGAACTGGAGCTGGAGTTGGATGAACTTAGGATCATTAGGGACGCAGAGGTGGCCATAGACATACTCCGAGGAATGAAAACAGATGGGTGATGGTGAGAGGGGCTGGGAGGAAGCAGTCCGTGCAGGGATCCCCAGTGGTCATTCCCCTTAACAACAAGTATTCCGCTTTGGATACGGTTGAGGGGGATGACATACCAGTGGTGAGCCGCAGTGAGAGGATCTCCAGCACTGTGTCCGTCTCTGGCTCGGGAGGGTAAGGGGCAGAGCGGGAGGGCAATAGTTATTGGGGACTCGTTAGTTAGAGGGATAGATAGGAGGTTCTGTGGCAGCAAAAGAGACTCACGGATGGTATGTTGCCTACCGGATGCCAAGGTCCGTGACGTCTCAGACCGTGTTTTCTGGATTCTGAAGGGGGAGGGGAAACAGTCACAAGTCGTGGTACACATTGGTACCAATGACATAGGTAAGCGAAGGGACGGGGATTTAAAGCAGGAATTTCTGGAGCTGGGCTGGAAGCTGAGAGCCAAGACAAAACGTGGTCATCTCTGGTACGTTGCCGGTGCCACGTGATAGCGAGTTGAGGAACCGGGAGAGAGTGCAGTTAAACATGTGGTTGCAGGGATGGTGTAGGAGGGAGGGTTTCAGATACGTGGATAATTGGAACACATTCTGGGGAAGGTGGGACCTGTACAAACAGGACGGGGTGCACCTGAACCAGAGGGGCTCCAATATCCTAGGAGGGAAATTTGTTACGGCTCTTCAGGGGGGTTTAAACTAATTTGTCAGGGGAGTGGGAAAAGAAATTGTAGTCCAGAAGTCAGTGAGGGTGCTGAGGTATTGGGGAAGGTATCAGGGTCAAGGGTGGGTACCGGTAGACAGGAAGGTGGGTTGAAGTGTGTCTACTTCAATGCAAGGAGCATCCGGAACAAGGTAGATGAACTTGGGGCGTGGATTGGTACTTGGGACTACGATGTGGTGGCCATTACGGAGACGTGGGTAGAACAAGGACAGGAATGGTTGTTGGACGTTCCGGGGTATAGATGTTTCACTAAGTTTAGGGAAGCTGGTAAAAGAGGTGGAGGAGTGGCATTGTTAATCAAGGATAGTTTAACGGCTGCGGAAAGGCACTTCGAGGGGGATCTGCACACTGAGGTAATGTGGGCTGAGGTTAGAAATAGGAAAGGAGCGGTCACGTTGTTAGGAGTTTACTATAGGCCCCCAAATAGTAAGAGAGATGTGGAGGAAGAAATTGCTAAGCAGATTATGGATATGTGTGGGGGTCACAGGGTAGTTGTCATGGGGGACTTTAACTTTCCAAATATTGATTGGAGCCTTTGTAGGTCAAATAGTTCGGATGGGGCAGTTTTTGTGCAGTGTGTGCAGGAGGGTTTCCTGACACAATATGTGGATAGGCGACAAGAGGTGAGGCCACATTGGATTTGGTACTGGGAAATGAACCAGGCCAAGTGTTAGATTTGGTTGTGGGAGAGCACTTTGGACCACAATTCGGTGTCTTTTGTTATTGCAATGGAGAGGGATAGGGCCGTACGGCAGGGCAAGGTTTACAATTGGGGGAGAGGTAATTATGATGCGATTAGGCAAGAATTAGGGGGCATAAGTTGGGAACAGAAACTGTCAGAGAAAGGAACTAATGAAAAGTGGAACTTTTTCAAGGAACAAATACTGGATGTCCTTGATAGGTATGTCCCTGTCAGGCAGGGAGGAAATGGCCGAGTGAGGGAACCATGGTTCATGAAAGAGGTGGAATGTCTTGTGAAAAGGAAGAGAGAAGCTTATGTAGGGATGAGGAAACAAGGTTCAGATGGCTCGATTGAGGGTTACAAGTTAGCAAGGAATGAGCTGAAAAAGGGGCTTAGGAGAGCTAGGAGGGGACACGAGAAGTCCTTGGCGGGTCAGATCAAGGAAAACCCCAAGGCTTTTTACTCTTATGTGAGGAATAAAAGAATGACCAGGGTGAGGTTAGGGCTGGTCAAGGACAGTAGTGGGAACTTGTGTATGGAGTCAGTAGAGATAGGCGAGGTGATGAATGAATACTTTTCTTCAGTGTTCACCAAGGAGAGGGGCCATGTTTTTGAGGAAGAGAAGGTGTTACAGGCTAATAGGCTGGAGGAAATAGATGTTCAGAGGGAGGATGTCCTGGCAGTTTTGAATAAACTGAAGGTCGATAAGTCCCCTGGGCCTGATGAAATGTATCCTAGGATTCTTTGGGAGGCAAGGGATGAGATTGTAGAGCCTTTGGCTTTGATCTTTGGGTCCTCGCTGTCCACGGGGATGGTGCAGGAAGACTGGAGAATGGCGAATGTTGTTCCTCTGTTTAAGAAAGGGAATAGAAATGACCCTGGTAATTATAGACCGGTTAGCCTTACTTCGGTGGTTGGTAAATTGATGGAAAAGGTCCTTGGAGATGGGATTTACGACCATTTAGAAAGATGTGGATTAATCCGGGATGGTCAGCATGGATTCGTGAAGGGCAAGTCGTGCCTCACAAATTTGATAGAATTTTTTGAGGAGGTAACTAAGTGTGTTGATGAAGATAGGGCAGTTGATGTCATATACATGGATTATAGTAAGGCGTTTGATAAGGTCCCCCATGGTCGGCTTATGATGAAAGTGAGGAGGTGTGGGATAGAGGGAAAGTTGGCCGATTGGATAGGTAACTGGCTGTCTGATCGAAGACAGAGGGTGGTGGTCGATGGAAAATTTTCGGATTGGAGGCAGGTTGCTAGCGGAGTGCCGCAGGGATCAGTGCTTGGTCCTCTGCTCTTTGTGATTTTTATTAATGACTTAGAGGAGGGGGCTGAAGGGTGGATCAGTAAATTTGCTGATGACACCAAGATTGGTGGAGTAGTGGATGAGGTGGAGGGCTGTTATAGGCTGCAAAGAGACATAGATAGGATGCAAAGCTGGGCTGAAAAATGGCAAATGGAGTTTAACCCTGATAAATGTGAGGTGATTCATTTTGGTAGGACTAATTTAAATGTGGATTACAGGGTCAAAGGTAGGGTTCTGAAGACTGTGGAGGAACAGAGAGATCTTGGGGTTCATATCCACAGATCTCTAAAGGTTGCCACTCAAGTGGATAGAGCTGTGAAGAAGGCCTATAGTGTGTTAGCTTTTATTAACAGGGGGTTGGAGTTTAAGAGCCGTGGGGTTATGCTGCAACTGTACAGGACCTTGGTGAGACCACATTTGGAATATTGTGTGCAGTTCTGGTCACCTCACTATAAGAAGGATGTGGAAGCGCTGGAAAGAGTGCAGAGGAGATTTACCAGGATGCTGCCTGGTTTGGAGGGTAGGTCTTGTGAGGAAAGGTTGAGGGAGCTAGGGCTGTTCTCTCTGGAGCGGAGGAGGCTGAGGGGAGACTTAATAGAGGTTTATAAAATGATGAAGGGGATAGATAGAGTGAACGTTCAAAGACTATTTCCTCGGGTGGATGGAGCTATTACAAGGGGGCATAACTATAGGGTTTGTGGTGGGAGATACAGGAAGGATATCAGATGTAGGTTCTTTACGCAGAGAGTGGTTGGGGTGTGGAATGGACTGCCTGCAGTGATAGTGGAGTCAGACACTTTAGGAACATTTAAGCGGTTATTGGATAGGCACATGGAGCACACCAGGATGATAGGGAGTGGGATAGCTTGATCTTGGTTTCAGATAAAGCTCGGCACAACATCGTGGGCCGAAGGGCCTGTTCTGTGCTGTACTGTTCTATGTTCTATTGATAGATACAGACATAAGGAAATGTACCCATTCATAAGAACAATATTATGTTAAATGTCTATATCTGTTTGTACCTGCCTAAACGATGTGATAATGTTCGAATCACCGGTCCATCCATTGTGTAAAGCGTATAAAGATGGACCGCTCCCGACATTTTACCGAGAGAAGGTTTGCTACAGACATGTGCCTTGTCTCCACGGAGCTCCGTTAAATAAATCGTATTTTCTGAATCTCGAAGTCTGACTACTAGTGGATTTTTCCACAACACTTTAGACATTATGTGTCCGAACAGGGTGCAAAAAGGCATTTTTTGCATCTGGACATTTTATTTTAAGCCTGTGTCTCTTGCCCTACTCACATGGATTAAGTAAAATAATATGGTTCCACATTATTTTTGTCACTAATGTTGGAAACATGAATCATCATGTCTCTGTTTTTGAATTGACTAGTTCACTCCTTATAACTTTGTGCTCTGTGTCTCCATGGTGACTGACTTATGTCCCACACACCTGTAAAGCGGAAAACAAGCCAAGATTTGTACTTACAATTTTTAATCATTTTATTTGAATTATATGAAACTCCAAATGAGGTGATTTGGAATACTTGTACTTTTGGCACCCAGTTTCAGTTACAGCCTCTTGGGTAGGAAAAAGGGGGAAAGTAATACACTTGCCTTTCCCTTTTGTAACTTCCTGATACCCTGCTCAAGTTCCTGTGATATCCAACTCCTCTTGCCATAATCACAAGTTTAAAGCCATTGTTACTGACCATGGCTTTGGTTCTTTCCACAACACCCTCAGCACCTGACCACTCTGACTCTTATTTTCCCCTCTTTTTTTCACTTTCCTGTCCTGCTCCTTTGTGCTTCGTTGAGCTATTCTCCCCGTGTGTAAAAAGTATGATGAAAATATATTGTTCTGGATTAGATTTAAATCTAAGCCTCCGAAAGAACAATGTTTGTTGCCTGTTGTTGGTACATCTAGTTGAATGAGATATTTATGTAGCTTATGATCCTGGCATCATAATTGTGACTTTACTGGCAGTGTATCATTTAGATGGATCCAAGTAACTGTTCTTCTCATCATTCGATGCAAAACCAAGCAATAAAGGTTTAAATTGAGTAATATGTGCCATTACCCTTTACTTCACAGACCTGTCTGAATTACTTGTATTGCTGGTTTTGAACTCATTTGCAAAACTGATGCCAATAAAATTCAAACGCTGTTGGTTTGAATTATAATTTACGGTGCTTACATTTCAGAAGACAGAAACCTGTTTTGGATTGTTTGACACTGTAGGTATTGCATTGCAACTCTTGGGAGGTTTTTTTTTGTAAACCCCATTTTATCCCTATTATCTCCCACAGGAGTCGCTTGCTACCATACATCCTCCATTTAGGCAAGAGGGCAGGATGGTCTTGGATGCAGACTACTCTACAACCACCATCAAAGCCACTCTGATCAGCAGATGGGAGGTATGCTTGTATTGGGACAAGCCAATTGTACCTGTTCCTGGCTACCCTCCACTGAACAATAAACCACCCACTGTAGTGAGTTGGTTCAATCTAGTTATATATCCAAGAACTCTGGAGACTCACGTCACACTATGATGGATGAATTCCACTGGCAGCTATGCCTCAGAATCGAACCTGTCAAAAATCTGATACAAATCTGCTCTGGCAGCAGTGGTGCTGGGCTACAACGAATGGATAAATTAGCCATTGTATTTGAATCATACAGTATTACTCCTTTGATGTTGTAACTACTGTGAACTCAACATTTGCTTTTTTTCCCTTGCCTGTTTTTGGAGGAAATTATGCTGTTTCACGATAATTGTTTTGCTAGTATTCCTTCAGAGTTGAGGTTCTGCTTCCTTGTGAAAGATCAACATGAGTCGCATTTGTATTCTGTGATTAGGTACTCCAGGTTTCTCTGCCTAAAACTGAGTGTACCATCAAGCCGCTTATTCAGGGAAAAATAATAATTCGATTGGCATTCAATTTGAATGTTATTCGATTTTGGGCCTTAATTGTGAACGGGAATTTCAAGGCCAGCATTTATTTCTCATCCCTAATTGCTCTTGGACTGCGTGGCTTGCCACACCATTTCAGAGGGCACCGACCCCTCCACCCCGAGCATTAATGTAGGCCTCTGGACTACCAGTGACATCATCACTGAACCACAGTCTCCTATGTATCATGAGAGCTACCTGGTGTTATAATCCTTTATGATTTTGCATGCCCATAAAGTATTAAAAATATATCAGTTTGGATCTGTAGCAAATCATTCACCCTCCTGGAAGAAAGTGCTTTGTCGACAGCTGCTGCTCACCCAACCTGCAGTATCTTGAGAATGGAATTCGGGCAGGCATCCACTGTGGATGCTGGAAGCACCAGAACGAGTGCCATTCTGACATCACCTGGCCAATACTGCTGATTTGACATCCATTTTCTAAATTTGGACCACACGGATCCATTCAACAAATATGCAAATCGCTCATCAAAACATTCAGTTGTAAGAGGGCCCAACATAAACATAGAAACCCTACAGTACAGAAAGAGGCCATTTGGCCCATCGAGTCTGCACCGACCACAATCCCACCCAGGCCCTACCCCCATATCCCTCTAACCTACGCATTTCAGGACACTAAGGGCAATTTTTAGCATGGCCAATCAACCTAACCCGCACACTTTTGCACTGTGGGAGGAAACCGGAGCACCCGGAGGAAACCTACGCAAACACGAGGAGAATGTGCAAACTCCACACACATAGTGACCCAAGCCGGGAATCGAACCCAGGTCCCTGGAGCTGTGAAGCAGCAGTGCTAACCACTTTGCTACCGTGTTGCCCCTAGTTTTATTTAACACTAGTTTTATTTAAAGGACGAGTTACTCAAGTTGCAGGTACTGCAATTTTGATGAACAATTCTTTTTTATTCATTCGTGGGACATGGACGTCGCTGGCTGGCCAGCATTTATTGCCCATCCCTAGTTGCCCTTGAGAAGGTGGTGGTAAGCTGCCTTCTTTAATCGCTGCAATCCATGTTCTGTGGGTTGACCCACAATGCCGTTAGGGAGGGAATTCCAGGATTTTGACCCAGTGACTGCGAAGGAACGGCGATATATTTCCAAGTCAGGATGGTGAGTGGCTTGGAGGGGAATTTGCAGGTGGTGATGTTCCCATTTATCTGCTGCCCTTGTCCTTCTAGATGGAAGTGGTTGTGGGTTTGGAAGGTGCTGTCTAAGGATCGTTGGTGAACTGCTGCAGTGCATCTTGTAGCTGGTACACACTGCTGCTACTGAGTGTCGGTAGTGGAGGGATTGAATGTTAGTAGATGTGGTGCCAATCAAGCGGGCTGCTTTGTCCTGGATGGTGTCAAGCTTCTTGAATGTTGGAGCTGCAGCCATTCAGGCAAGTGGGGAGCATTCCATCACACTCCTGATTTGTGCCTTGTAGATGGTGGATAGCCTCTGGGGAGTCAGGATATGAGTTACGTGCTACAGTATTCCTAGCTTTTGACATGCTCTTGTAGCCACTGTGTTTACGTGGTGAGTCCAGTTGAGTTTCTGGTCAATGGTAACCCCAAGGATGTTGACCGTGGGGGATTCAGTGATGGTAACACCATTGAATATTAAGGGGTGGTGATTAGAGTGTCTCTTATTGGTGATGATCATTGCCTGGCATTTGTGTGGTCCGAATATCATTTGCCACTTGTCAACCCAAGTCTAGATATTGTCCAGATCTTGTTGCATTTGAACATGGACTGTATCTGAGGAATCGCGGATCGTGCTGAACATTGTGATATCCTCGGCGAATATCCCCACTTCTGGCCTTATGATGGAGGGAAGGTCATTGATGAAGCAGCTGAAGATTGTTGGACATAAGACACTCCCCTGAGGGACTCCGGCAGAGATGTCATGGAGCTGAGATGACTGACCCTCCACAACCAGTACCATCTTTCTATGTACTAGGTATGACTTCAACCAATGGAGAGTTTGCCCCCCTGATACCCATTGATTCCAGTTTCGCTAGGGCTCCTTGATGCCACACTTGGTCAAATGTGGCCTTGATTTCAAGGACTGTCACTCTCACCTCACCCTTCGAATTCAGCTCTTTTGTCCATGTTTGAACCAAGGCTGTAATGAGGTCAGGAGCTGAGTGACCCTGGCAAAACCCAAACTGGGCATGACTGAGCAGGTTATTGCTGAGCAGGTGATGTTTAATAGCCCCTTCCATCACTTTACTGATGATCGAGAGTAGACTGGGCGATAATTGGCTGGGTTGGATTTGTCCTGCTTTTTGTGTACAGATGTGGAGATGCCGGCGTTGGACTGGGGTAAGCACAGTAAGAAGTCTCACAACACCAGGTTAAAGTCCAACAGGTTTATTTGGTAGCAAATACCATAAGCTTTCGGAGCACAGCTCCTTCCACAGCGTTTGATAAGGTGCCCCATAAAAGGCGCGTTTGATAAGGTGCCCCATAAAAGGCTGCTGAAGAAGATTAGGGCACACGGAGTTGGGGGTAGTGTGTTAAAGTGGATTGGGGACTGGCTATCCAACAGGAAGCAAAGAGTCGGAATAAATGGGTGTTTTTCCGGTTGGAGGAAGGTAACTAGTGGCGTGCCGCAGGGATCGGTACTCGGGCCGCAACTATTTACCATTTATATAGATGATCTGGAGGAGGGGACGGAGTATAGGGTAACGAAGTTTGCAGACGACACAAAGATAAGTGGAAAAGTGAATCGTGTGGAGGACGGAGAAGATCTGCAGAGAGATTTGGACAGGCTGAGTGAGTGAGCGAGGATATGGCAAATGGAGTATAACGTTGATAAATGCGAGGTTATACACTTTGGAGGAAATAATAACAAATGGGATTACTATCTCAATGGAAACAAATTAAAACATGCTACCGTGCAAAGGGACCTGGGGGTCCTTGTGCATGAGACGCAAAAGCCCAGTCTGCAGGTACAACAGGTGATCAAGAAGGCAAATGGGATGTTGGCCTATATTGCGAGGGGGATAGAATATAAAAGCAGGGATGTCTTGATGCACCTGTACAGGGCATTGGTGAGGCCGCAGCTGGAATACTGTGTGCAGTATTGGTCCCCTTATATGAGGAAGGATATATTGGCATTGGAGGGAGTGCAGAGAAGGTTCACCAGGTTGATACCGGAGATGAGGGGTTTGGATTATGAGGAGAGGCTGAGGAGATTGGGTTTGTACTCATTGGAGTTTAGAAGGATGAGGGGGGATCTTATGGAGACTTATAAGATAATGCGGGGGCTGGATAGGGTGGAGGCGGAGAGATTCTTTCCACTTAGTAAGGAAGTTAAAACTAGAGGACACAGCCTCAAAATAAAGGGGGGTCGGTTTAAGACAGAGTTGAGGAGGAACTTCTTCTCCCAGAGGGTGGTGAATCTCTGGAATTCTCTGCCCACTGAGGTGGTGGAGGCTACCTCGCTGAATATGTTTAAAGCGCGGATGGATGGATTCCTGATCGGTAAGGGAATTAAGGGTTATGGGAATCAGGCGGGTAAGTGGTACTGATCCACGTCAGATCAGCCATGATCTTATTGAATGGCGGGGCAGGCTCGAGGGGCTAGATGGCCTACTCCTGCTCCTATTTCTTATGTTCTTATGTCCTTCGTCAGATGGAGTGGATATCTGTTCTCAAACAGTGCAAACAGACACAGAAATCAAATTACAGAATACTGATTAGAATGCAAATCTCTACAGCCAGCCAGGTCTTAAATGTACAGACAATGTGGGTGGAGGGAGCATTCAACACAGGTTAAAGAGGTGTGTATTGTCTCCAGACAGAACAGCTAGTGAAATTCTGCAAGTCCAGGAGGCAAGCTGTGGGGGTTACTGATAGTGTGACATAAATCCAACATCCCGGTTTAGGCCGTCCTCGTGTGCGGAACTTGGCTATCAGTTTCTGCTCAGCGACTCTGCGCTGTCGTGTGTCGTGAAGGCCGCCTTGGAGAATGCTTACCTGAAGATCCAAGGCTGAATGCCCGTGACTGCTGAAGTGCTCCCCCACAGGAAGAGAACAGTCTTGCCTGGTGATTGTCGAGCGGTGTTCATTCATCCGTTGTCGTAGCGTCTGCATGGTTTCCCCAAAGTACTATGCCTCGGGACATCATCGGATGCCATCATCTCACGTGAGAACACCATCTACCAGGTACACGGTACCTACTCTTGCAACTCGGCCAACGTTGTCTACCTGATACGCTGCAAGAAAGGATGTCCCGAGGCTCATGGATGCCCAGTCTTGAGTTGCTAGATCGGTTCGAAGTCTGTCCCATTTAGCACGGTGATAGTGCCACACAACACGATGGAGGTTATTCGCAATGTAATTCCGCAAGGACTGTGCGGTGGTCACTCTTACCGATACAATCATGGACAGCAGATTGGTAAGGATGAGGTCAAGTATGTTATTCCCTCTTGTTGGTTGCTTCACCACCTGCTGCAGACCCATTCTAGCAGTTATATCCTTTAGGACCCGACCAGCTCGATCAGTAGTGCTGCTGCCGAGCCATTCTTGGTAGTGGATATTGAAATCCCAAATCCAGAGTACATTTTGCACCCTTGCCACCTCAGTGCTTCCTCCAAGTGTTGCTCAACATGGAGGAATACTGATTCATCAGCCGAAGGAGGACGGTACATGGTAACCAATAAGAGGTTTCCTTGCCCATGTTTAACCTGAAGCCATGAAACTTCATGGGATCCGGAGTCAATGTTAAGGACTCCCAGGGTGACTCCCTCCCGTCTGTATACCATTGTGCCACCACCTGTGCTGGGTCTGTCCTGCTGCTGGGACAGGACATATCAGGGATGATAATGGTGGTGTCTGGTTATCTGTAAGATATGATTCTGTGAGAATGACTATGTCAGGCTGTTGCTTGACTAGTCTGTGAGATAGCTCTCCCAATTTTGGCACTAGCCCCCAGATGTTAGTAAGGAGGACTTTGCAGGGTTGACGGGGCTACTTGTTTTGCTGTTGTCTTTTCCGGTGCCTAGGTCGATGCCAGGTGGTCCGTCCAGTTTCATTTCTTTGTTGACTTTGTAGCGATTGTTACAACTGAGTGGCTTGCGAGGCCATTTCAGAGGGCAGTTAAGAGTCAACCATGTTAGTGTTTTGGAGTCCAGGTTGGTGGATGAGGGTATAGAAATGGTGAGGTCGGGAGTGGGGGCTTCAGAGGTTGAGGGTCTGAGGTCGGAAATGGGGATTGGGGTTCTGGAGCACGGTGGTTGGAGGGTGGGAAGTCGGGTGAGTGGGGGGGGGGGGGGCAGGTTTGTGTGGCAGGGATGAGATGGTCAGGTCTTGAGGTGGGAATGGGGGGATTGATGGTTAGGGAAGTATGCAATCTGGGCTCGGGGTGTGGGGAGGGTCAGAGGTCGGGAGAGGTCTGGTTAATGGGTTGGAGGGTGTATCAGGGTCAATCAGAGTTCAGGGACAGGGGTAATCATTGGGCGGGGGGGGGGGGTGGTCTGGGTTTTGGGGCATACTGTGGTGGGAGAGTGTGAGGGAAAGTCTCTTGGGGTGTTTGGGGGTGTCAGGGGAATCCGTGGGGGTTGGTCTGGGTATTTACAATAGTTACTAAAGTTAGAACAGGTTTTAATTCTTCCAACCTTTTCTGGGCAACTATTGATGCAATCATGGCGGAACCAGCCAAAGTTTGTGATTTAAATCACATTTTTGGATTGTTCCCAGTGCAGGACAATTGTCCAGAGGAAGTTTGCTCTGTCGGCAACTGTTGTGCAAGCCCTTACCTGGAAATGTCCAAGCTGGATTGCCCAGCACAATCCATCTTTGGGGTCCCCCTCCCCCACCAAAAGTTTGACGCTGGGGAGCTCAGAAATTATGGCCTGGTATTTATTTCATTCTGGGATCATTTTGCTGTTTTCCCCCATTTTGTGTTTTCAGTGAATGCACAAAATAGAAGCAGGAGTAGGCCAACTTCATTGCAGTATTAATGTAAGCCTACTTGTGACAATAATAAACAAACTAAACTAAACCAGGCCCTTCAAACCTGCCTCGCCATTCAATATGATCATGGCTCATCCAAGCCTCAACTTTTTTTCTGTGCTATTTCCCCATAACCCTCTATTCCTCGATCTATCCACTTCCACTTTAAATACTCCTAATGATCCAGCCTCCACAACCATTTGGGGCAAAGAATTCCAGAAATTCACCACCCTTTGCAAGAGGGGGTTTTACCCTTGTGCTGTTTAACTTTTTGGTTTTTCACTATGTTCTATTTTTTCTTCCTTCTCTTGAAATTTCTAGTTTCAGGAGTGCCTCTACCCATTGTCTTGTTTGAATCCAGACAATGATGCCACGACGTACTCTTTGGAGAGTATCACAGCCTGATCCTTTTCACATGCACATACTAACACCTTTCAGCACAACTCATTAAATATCCTTGGAGGTTTCTTTTTGGAGCCTCTCCCTTTCCTTTTCTAAATCCAATCTCCTGTGCCTAAGTTGTTAACGCATTCTCTTAAATTATATGTCACTATATTGGGCGGCACGGTTGCACAGCGGTCAGCACTGCTGCCCCAGGGATCTGGGTTTGATTCCGGGCTTGGGTCACTGTCTGTGTGGAGTTTTCAGGTTCTCCCTGTGTCTGCATGGGTTTCCTCTGGGTGCTCCGGTTTCCTCCCACAGTCCAAACATGTGCAGGTTAGGTGCATTGGTCATACTAAGTTGCCCCTTAGTGTCTCGGGATGTGTAAATTAGGGGATTAGCGGGTAAATATGTGGGGTTACAGGGATGGAGCCTAGGTGGGATTGTTGGTGCAGACGTGATGGGCTGAATGGCCTCCTTCTGTACTGTAGGGATTCTATGATTGGTTGGATTTTTGAGAGAATTTTATACCAAACATTTTCTCTCAGTTCACACTGGATATGCTTCTCTTTTACAGGCATTGGAATATATGCTGTTGTCAACAGCCAGTATTTTTCAATTTTGGGTAAACTATCAATAAGTGCTGCATTTAACGTAGTCTATGTCTACACCTCTGAGCTCTATCCCACCTGTGTCAGGTAAGTCTGAGATATGTGTGAAACATTAAGAATGACTGTAGGTATGTGCTTCTGATATGACCTTTGGAATCCCAGTTGTATCCTCATTTTCTCAGTTGTGCTTTTTCCAGTGTTTTTGAATGTGTTCTTGTGATGGGCATGACACCAGCAACCCTCAATTTATTTCCGAAAGTATTAAGAATCAATCGTGTAATGCGAGATTGGCGTAATATGTAGGCTAGTCTAGGTAAGAGCGGCTAATTCCCTTCCTTGAAGAAAATTGGTGAACCATTAGCTTTTACAATGTGCTGGTAGATCTCAAGGTCATCTTCTGGTGCTAGCCCACAAATTACTAGATTTGTCAAATTCATTTTTATAGTGAGACATTTTGGAGCATTGACTATGTTAAATATGAATGTATGTTGATGATATTGCCATACCAACTTGGTGAAATAATTAAAATAAAAGGTAATTAAAATAATGGTTCTTGATTAATAAGAGGATCAGGGGTTATGGGGAAAAGGTAGGAGAATGGGGATGAGAAAAATATCAGCCATATTTGAATGGTGGAGCAGACTTGATGGGCCGAGTGGTCTAATTCTGCTCCTATGTCTTATGTTCTAAAAGGTGCTTGCTATTGCCTCCCATGCATCATGTTTTTTTGATAATTCCACTTGTACACAGTTTTGGATAGGTCCATTTTTTTTCTTGAGTTTTTCAGTTAAGAATCATTTCAAAAATCAACCTATTACATATCCTAATATAAATCTTGTTATATATTTGACTATTTTTAAAAATGGTAACAAACTGGAGAGAATTGCTTTGAGCTTTTGCATCAATGCTGTTACATTTGAGCTTAACATCTGCAGTTTCTTAGGAGAAAAGTCTAGGTTTACATTCATTTTCAGCAATTTTCCAAGGATTCAAAACATGAAAGCAGAACTCCACCCTGTCCAAACATTTTAAGTTGTCAGAAATTGAGGTATTTGTTACTAATGATGTGCTAGTCTCTTTTGAGGTTTTCTCAGGAATAAAGAGCTGATGCTGAGCCATTCTGCATCTTCATTTGAGATTTTAGATTTCAGAATTTTGAATAATTTGTTCTTCCTTGTTTTTCTACAGGAACGTTGGATTGGGCATTTGTTCCATGTCTTCCAGATTGGGAGGAATCCTTGCACCCTTTCTTCCATCACTGGTTTGTGTACAGTCTTCTCATCTCTCATTAACTTTTAACAACCTCCTCCAAATTTTTTTTCCCTCCATTCTTGAAGGGTACAGATATCTGATACCTTAATTTGTTTGCACTTTATCTGAGTATGGTATATGCCTTCATCTCTTTGCTTTACAGTAAAATCATTTCATGAAGATATATTAACAAAATGTGATGTGTGCTAAAATATTTGTTCACATTAAATGTAGAAGCACACATTGTTGTTGAATCTCTTAAGTGACAGCATTCTCCTGTGTTTGTATTTATAGTTTTGAAATTCATTTTGGACAGCACAGTAGTGAGTAGGGTGATATTCATTGGTGACGGACTAACCCACTAGCCCAAGTGATCACTTTCAACAGCGAGAACCATTGCTTTCCAAACTTGATTTTCTGTCTAAACTGAGTTACCACTAGAAACTTGAACAGAATCCTTTGTAATAAAAATAAATGCAATTGGAGCCTGCAGTTTCCTTTTTAAAGCTTTTTAAAAATTAGGACCATAAAGTTGTTGTTTTACAAAAACACAACCCACAGCCTTTGTGCTGAAAATCATTTTGGTTCCACTAAAATGTTAAATTAAAACAGGGACGTATTTCTATGGCGAAATATTTTCTAGTTACTATTATTCTATGCAGTCTTAAAAAAAAAATTTTCTAGGCATGAATAAATCTAGAGCCTCCTTTTAAGCTCGACGTTTGAACCACGTCATGAAGTAGCAGGTAGCAGCTCCGTCTGATGTGTGCAAGGAATGAAAAGTGGGAGCATCTTGAAAAGAGTCCTTTCCTGCGAAGGCCCATTTCTTCCTCCCAAGTGGAGGTACTGGGAGAGAGAGCATCTGCAGAACTGCAAGGTGTGTCAATAGAATTCTGTGAAAATCAGAGAGTGATGGATGTCACCTGAAAATAGTATGACATTCATCTTTCTCCTGGCCCAACAAGTTTATTACTCTTTTGCCAACATCGTATCCAGGTCCTGGGCACCACACATTTGAAGCTGGTAGCTTTTGTAACTCTTAACCACACCTTACCAGAGCCAGATTGTGGGGACCCAATGGAGGATGAGAATAGCGAAGCAGCATACACCAACTATATTGCTCTGGAGGATGAAGCAGTGCACACCCACTGATCTGTCCAGGCAGCGGAACCCCATCTTTAGTAGCACAATGGTCCTCTCAACCACCACCCTTGTGGAGGCACGACTCCTGTTGTATCTCTCCTCTTTCTGTGTCCTTGTGGAGTGCCATCATGAGTCACCTTTTCTGGGGATGTCCTTTGTCACCCAGCAGCCAACCATAGAGCTAAACTGGATTCATGAACAGCCTTGACATCTCGAAGTGTTGCAAGATGTATGTACCGTGGCATCTGCCAGCGTACCTTGCACAGTCTTGAAGAATCTGTGTCTTGTGGTCGGATACTATCTGCACATCATGGGAGTGTAAGCCCTTTCTGTTCACGAAGGCACCTGGCTGACTCACTGACCCCTCAATAGCTGTATAAGTGCATTCTATGGCACCATGGATGTGGAGGAACCCAATAATTGCTGCAAAGCATTTGGCTCACTCAGCTTGACTGGCTTTATCTGTCCACTAATGAATGAATGTGAGGCCCCATCTGAAGAGAGCCTCAGTGACTGGCTTGATGGAACTGTGGACAACTGATTGGGACATTGCACATCGATCTCCTAGTGACTCCCTGGAAAGATCTGGATGTGAAAATGTTAACGGCTACTGTGACTTTTACAGCCACTGGCATTGAGTGTCCTCCTACATTCTTGGAGCCTCAATCATCTGGCATATAGAAATCAAGGTATCCCTAGAGAGGCAGAGCCTCCTGTAGCACTGGACCTTAGACATGTTGAAGTAGCTAAATCTCTGCCTGTACACTCTGGCAGTAGGATAGTGGTGTCTTCTGCAGTATCTGCACCTTGCTGTTGCTGCTGGCTCTGCACCCACTGTGCCTGCGCCTCTCCTCAGACGGGTTTCACTCTGCACGCTGCCTGCAAACATCACCTCTCCCTCCTTAATCTTCACCAGGGGAGT
This sequence comes from Mustelus asterias, assembly GCF_964213995.1. Lineage (NCBI taxonomy): Eukaryota > Metazoa > Chordata > Chondrichthyes > Carcharhiniformes > Triakidae > Mustelus > Mustelus asterias. The sequence continues at coordinate 51,953,111 of NC_135817.1, forward strand.
GCACAATCTCTATCTGCTGAAATGCAGATGGCATTATCTCTTGCTCTGAAAGGTACACCCAGCAGAAATCATTCGGGAGCTGACAAAACTAATGAGTCCTCCAAACAAAGCTAACAACCCAAATGCTTCATCAGAAACTACAAGAAAAGGTGAGAACAGCAGAAAACTCTCTCCTGAGCTCTTGGACCATAGACCATAGAAACCTACAGTGCAGAAGGAGGCCATTCAGCCCAAAGAGTCTGCACCGACTACAATCCCACCCAGGCCCTATCCCCATAATCCCATGCATTTACCCCAGCTAGCCCCCCCCGACACTTTAGGAGCAATTTAGCATTGCCAATCCACCTAACCTGCACATCTTTGGAGTGTGGAGGAAACCGGAGCACCTGGAGGAAATCCATGCAGACACGGGGAGAATGTGCAAACTCCACACAGACAGTGACCCGAGCTGGGATTCAAACCCAGGGCCGTGGTGCTGTGAAGCAGCAGTGCGAACCACTGTGCCACCGTGCTACTGTTAACAGTACTCTCAGGCAATGCTCTGGTCTTTCTTTCCCGTCCCCAGGTTGAGAAATAAAGAAAAAAAGACTCGTGTTGCTCATGCAACAAGTACTAAATTGTGTAGGCGACAACAAATTTGGATCAATTGGGTTGTTAATGGACTTAATTGCCTGCTTAATTGTCGGGCGCACTTCTGATGCCTGCGTGCGCTCGCTGACTGTAATGTTGCACCCAAGGGCGAAGATGTTGGGATGCACACTGAAAGTCTTCTGCTATTTCATGTGATTTATGGTTAGTTGCACACCCACTTATTCAACATAAAATTTGCAGGTGGTTGAGTGAACAAAGAACAAAGAACAGTACAGCACAGGAAACAGGCCCTTCGGCCCTCCAAGCCTGTGCCGCTCCTTGGTCCAACTAGACCAATCGTTTGTATCCCTCCATTCCCAGGCTGCTCATGTGACTATCCAGGTAAGTCTTAAACGATGTCAGCGTGCCTGCCTCCACCACCCTACTTGGCAGCGCATTCCAGGCCCCCACCACCCTCTGTGTAAAAAACGTCCCTCTGATGTCTGAGTTATACTTCGCCCCTCTCAGCTTGAGCCCGTGACCCCTCGTGATCGTCACCTCCGACCTGGGAAAAAGCTTCCCACTGTTCACCCTATCTATACCCTTCATAATCTTGTATACCTCTATTAGATCTCCCCTCATTCTCCGTCTTTCCAAGGAGAACAACCCCAGTCTACCCAATCTCTCCTCATAGCTAAGACTCTCCATACCAGGCAACATCCTGGTAAACCTTCTCTGCACTCTCTCCAATGCCTCCACGTCCTTCTGGTAGTGCGGCGACCAGAACTGGACGCAGTACTCCAAATGCGGCCTAACCAGCGTTCTATACAGCTGCATCATCAGACTCCAGCTTTTATACTCTATACCCCGTCCTATAAAGGCAAGCATACCATATGCCTTCTTCACCACCTTCTCCACCTGTGTTGCCACCTTCAAGGATTTGTGGACTTGCACACCTAGGTCCCTCTGTGTTTCTATACTCCTGATGACTCTGCCATTTATTGCATAACTCCTCCCTACATTATTTCTTCCAAAATGCATCACTTCGCATTTATCCGGATTAAATTCCATCTGCCACCTCTCCGCCCAATTTTCCAGCCTATCTATATCCTGCTGTATTGCCCGACAATGCTCTTCGCTATCCGCAATTCCAGCCATCTTTGTGTCATCCGCAAACTTGCTGATTACACCAGTTATACCTTCTTCCAAATCATTTATATATATCACAAATAGCAGAGGTCCCAGTACAGAGCCCTGCGGAACACCACTGGTCACAGACCTCCAGCCGGAAAAAGACCCTTCGACCACTACCCTCTGTCTCCTATGGCCAAGCCAGTTCTCCACCCATCGAGCCACTTCTCCTTGTATCCCATGAGCCTTAACCTTCTTAACCAACCTGCCATGTGGGACTTTGTCAAATGCCTTACTGAAATCCATATAGACGACATCCACGGCCCTTCCTTCATCAACCGTTTTTGTCACTTCCTCAAAAAACTCCACCAAATTTGTAAGGCACGACCTCCCTCTTACAAAACCATGCTGTCTGTCACTAATGAGATTGTTCCGTTCTAAATGCACATACATCCTGTCTCTAAGAATCCTCTCCAACAACTTCCCTACCACGGACGTCAAGCTCACCGGCCTATAATTTCCTGGGTTATCCCTGCTACCCTTCTTAAACAACGGGACCACATTCGCTATCCTCCAATCCTCAGGGACCTCACCCGTGTCCAAAGAAGCGACAAAGATTTCCGTCAGAGGCCCAGTGAGTGTCATGTGGTACTATTTACGCCATTATCTGAGCAGGTGTGATGATGTCCTTTCTGTTATTAGCAAAGTCTACATGAGAATACTGGCCTGGATGTTAGCTGCGATTCTCCCATCCTGCTGTGCTAATTTTTTAGTGCAGTGGGCCGGGAGATTGTCGTGTGGGGTTCAGACACGCATTCGCAACTACTTGTGTCTCAAAGTGTCGGATTTCCGGCAGCATTGCTCCGCACTGGAAATCAGTGGGGAGGCGCAAAGATCATTTACACAGTTATTGTGTATAGTTTAAATACAATTAGTGGGCCCGGGACTGAAGTCTCTGGACCCACTAGCATCTCCTACCTGCCAGAGTATTTCACTCAAGCGGTGATTACAGTAGCTCCCCACTTTTGTGGAGCTAGCGGTCGACTCCGCTGGAGTGAACTGGGGTCAGGCAGCGGGGGTCGCCCCATGCGCAATGGCACCCTGGCAGTGCCAGCCTGTGCCTCTGGCATTGCACAAGGGGCAAAGTGCGATTGCCCAGGGAGCACCTTGGCCCTGCCCATTGGGCATGGGGCAGTGCCAAGGAGGTGGGACATATGGAGGGGTCTAGAGGTCAGGGCCTGGTGGGGGGAGGGCCTCGGGGGTCAATTGTTTGGGTGTCCCGCAGCCACTCTGCATAGGGATTGGTGGGGGAAGCAGGGTGGCTTGGGGGCTGTGGTGAGTCGGGGGCGGGGGGGGGGGGGTGTGGATCGGGCCATGAGGGAGTTGAGAGATGGCATTGCGGGGATCGCAGGACTGACCAGCAATCAAGTGGCTGTCAGTGCGGGGCCACTGCGCATGCGCCGATCACGGCACTGATAGATCGGTGCATGTGCAGTAACCCGCTCATCGCACTGATTTCAGCGCCTCCAGCGGGAATAGGCCCTGTCCCCTGAAATTTAATGATATGCTGGTGGCCTCTGCAGTGCACAATGTGTGGAATTTTCTTCTCTCAACTCCCACTGAAAAAAACAGCGAGAATTACTTCAGTTTTCACGCGAATCCGGCACTTAGATTTTTTTTGGGAGAATTCCACCCGTTGTGTTCAGCAACGGAGCAACAGTGGTTGCAGGAGTAAATATTGGCGTCATAATCTCTATTGGCACCATATAGAGCAGGATTGTCAGTCCCCTCACAACCTGAATAAAATCATGTGGATCCTACACTATCTCTGCGAGCATTTAGAAACAAAGAAGATATACCTTCAAGCCTGCTCTGCCATTCAGTACGATCATGGCTGATCATCCAACTCAATAGCTTAATCCTGCTTTTTCCCCCTAACCATTGCCCCAAGTGCTATATCCAACCGCCTCTTGAATACATTCAATGCTTTGGCATCAACTACTTCTTGTGGTGATGAATTCCACAGGTTCACCACTCTTTGGGTGAAGAAATGTCTCTTCACCTCCGTCCTAAATGGTCTATCCCGAATCCTCAGACTGTGACCCCTGGTTCTGGACTCCCCAATCATTTGGGAATATCTTCCCTGCATCTACCCTGTCTAGTCCTGTTCGAATTTTATAAGTCTCTATGAGATCCCCCTCATTCGTCTGAACTCCAGCGAAAACAATCCTAACCTAGTCAATCTCTCCTACATCAATCCGCCATCCCCGGAATCAGCCTGGTACACCTTTGCGGCACTCTCTCGAGAGCAAGAACATCCTTCCTCAGAAAAGGAGGCCAAAACTGCACACAATACTCTAGGTGTAGCCTCACCAAGGCCCTGTATAATTGTAACAACACATCCCTGTTCCTATACTCAAAATCTCTCGCAATGAAGGCCAACATGTCATTTGCCGCCTTTACCGCCTATTGCACCTGCATACTTGCCTTCAGTGACTGATGCACAAGGACACCCAGGTCCCGCTGCACTCTCCCCTCTCCCAATTTACAGCCATTCGGGTAGTAATCTGCCGCCTTGTTTTTGCTTCCAAAATGAGTAACTTCACATTTATCCAAATTATACTGCATCTGCCATTGATTAGCCCACTCGCCCAACCTGTCCAGATCATGCTGAAGGATCTCTGCATCTTCATCGCAGTTCACCCTCCCATCCAACTTGGTATCATCTGCAAACTTTGAGATGTTACATTTTGTTCCCTCATCCAAATCATTAATATATATTGTGAATAGCTGAGGTCCCAGTACCAATGCCTGTGGCACCCCACTAGTTACTGCCTGCCAATTTGAAAAGCACCCATTAATTCCTACTCTTTGTTTCCTCTCTGCCAACCAGTTTCCTATCCATCTCAATCCACTTCCCCCAATCCCATGCGCTTTAATCTTGCACGATAATCTTTTGTGTGGGACTTTGTCAAACGCTTTCTGAAAGTCTAAATACACCACATTGACTGGTTCCCCCTTGTTAACTCTACATCTTCAAAGAATTCCAACAGATTTGTCAAGCATGATTTCCCCTTCATAAATCCATGCTGACTCTGTCTGATCCTGCCACTGCTTTCTAAATACTCTACTATAAAGTCTTGATAATGGATTCAAGAATTTTCCCCACTACCGATGTTAAGCTTGCTGGTCTTTAATTCCCTGTTTTCTCTCTACTTCCCTTTTTTTTGAATATTGGAGTGACAATCGCTCTCTCCAATCTGCAGGGACTGTTCCAGAGTCTATAGAATCCTGGACGATGATCATCAATGCATCCACTATTTCTCGAGCCACTTAAGTTCTCTGGGATGTAGATTTTCAGACCCTGGGGATTTATCCATCTTCAATGCCATCAATTTTCCCAGCACCATTTCTCTAGTAATATTGATCTCTCTCAGTTCTTCCCTCTCACTAAATCTTGCATTCTCCAACATTTCTGACATTTGATTTGTCGTCTCTTTTGTGAAGACAGATCCAAAGTATGTATTCAGTTGCTCGGCCATTTCTTTGTCCCCTATTATACATTCTCCCGTTTCTGTCTGTAGGGGACCTATCTTTGTCTTCACCCATCTCTTTCTCTTCTCGTATCTATAGAAACTCTTAGCATCAGTCTTTATGCTCCCTGCAAGCTTACTTTTGACTGTATTTTCCCCTTAATCAATCCTTTGGTCCTTCTTTGCTGAATTCTAAACTGCTCCCAGTCCTCAGACCTATTATTTTTCTTGGCCGATCTGTATGCTTCTTCCTTGGATCGGATACTCTAATTTCCTTTGTAAGCCATGGATTGGCCCTCTTACCCATTTTGCTTTTGTGCCAGAACGGAATAAACAGTTGCTGCAGTTCCCCCATGCGTTCCTTGAATGTTTGCCATTTCCTATCTACAGTCATCCCTTTAAGTAACTCCAATCTATCAAGGCCAACTCACGCCTCATATCCTCAGTTTACTTTATTAAGATTCAGCACCCTAGTCTCCAAATCAACTACTTCACTTTCCATCTTGATAAAGAATTCTATCATGCTATGGTCGCTCATTCCCAAGGGGTCTTGTACAATGATTCCCTTCTCATTACACAGTACCCAGCCTAAGATGGTTTGTGTTCTCGTTGGTTCCTCCACATATTGGTCAAGGAAACCATCCCGTATACACTCCAGGAATTCCTCCTCTATGGCATTGTGGCTAATTTGATTTGCCAATCTATGTGCAGATTAAAATCACCGATGATCACTGACACTCCCCTATCACATGCATCTTTAATTTCATGTTTAATGTCATTCCCACCATCAACACTGCAGTTTGGGTGTCTATAATATGACACCCGTTAATGTTTTTTGCCCCTTGGTATTTCTCAACTCTACCCATAAAGACTCCACATTGTCAGAGCTAATATCCTTTCTCACTATTGTGTTAATTTCCTCTTTAACCAGCAGTGCCACTCCACCAACTTTTCCTTTCTGCCTGTCCTTCCTAAATGTTGAATACCCGGGGACATTCAATTCCCACCACTGGTCACCCTGCAGCCATGTCTCCGTAATCCCAATTGTATCGTACCGATTTACATCTATCTGTGCGATTTAGTGCATCCACTTTATTACAAATGCTCCATACATTAAGGCACAGAGCCTTTAAGCGTGTCTTTTTAACATTGTTTGCCTTGCTCCCAATATTTTTCTCTATCTCGCCCTGTTTGAACTTTGTCCTTGGTTTCTCTGCCCATCACTTTTCTTATTCCCTTTTCTACCTTTTGTTTTTGTCCTTGCTCCCTCCATCTGACTCCTTACACAGGTTCCCATCCCCCTGCCATATTAGTTTAAACCCTCCCCAACCATTCTAGCAAACAGTCCCCCTAGGATATCAGTTCCAGTCCTGCCCAAGTGTAACTCGTCCAATTTGTACAGTTCCCACCTTCCCCAGAACCGGTCCCAATGCCCCAGGAATCTGACACCCTCCCTCTGACATCATCTCTTAAGCCATGTATTTATCCAATATATCCTGTCATTTCTACTCTGACTAGCACGTGGCACCGGTAATAATCCTGAGATCACTACCTTTTGAAGTCTGATTTCTTAACTTTTTTCCTAGCTCCCTGTATTCTGCTTTTAGGACCTTATCCCTTTTTTTAACCGATGTGTACCATGACCACTGGCTGTTCGCCCGCCCCCCTCCAGAATGTCCTGTCCCGCTCCATGACATCCTTGACTCTTGCACCAGGGAAGTAACATACCATCCTGGAGTCTCGTTTGCGGCCACAGAAATGCCTGTCTATCCCCCTTACAGTTGAATCCCCTATAACTATTGCACTGGCACGCTTTGTACCCTTCCCCTCTGCAGCAGAACGAACCATGGTGCAACAAGCTTGGCTGCTGCTGCTTTCCCCAGAGAGGTCATTCCCCTCAACAGTATCCAAAGCGGTATATCTGTTTGCAGGAGATTCCTGCACTGCCTGCCTATCTCTCTTGCTCTGTTTGGTGGTCACCCATTCCCTTCCTGCCTGCGGAGCCTGAGCCTGCGGTGTGACCACCTCTCTATACGTGCTATCCACGATACTCTCTGATTCACAAATGCACCACAGTGTCTCCAGCCGCCACTCCAGCTCTGAAACTCGAGCTTCCAGGAGCTGTAACTGGAGACACTTCCTGCACACATGCTGACCCAGGGGACTGGAACTGTCCCCAGCCTGCCACATGGAGCAAGAGGAGCAAACCACGGCTTGGAGCTCTCCTGTCATGTCTTACCCCTTTAAATTAAACTTTTGAAAGATATTTTGTTTCAGGTTACATCCAATACTTTCGGGCCCTGCTTTTCTGCTCCTCGTTACTACTGAATGTAATCTTTACAAACTATAAACCACAGAAATTACACTGAAACACTATTGTAGTGAACAACAACAACTAAATGCTAAGAGTAAAAAGAAACGAGAAAAAACTACTTACCAGCTACCAACCAATCACTTACCTGCTGGCTGTGATGACACGGTTCGATTTCCTTCTACCTCTCACTTGCCTTCCAGTCTCCCTCGCAGGTCCACTTCTCCCAAAGATGAGCACCTCTTTCCCCTCTGTACCGAATTCCCACTCAGCTCCAAATTCCCGATGCCCTCACTCTGGCTGAAACTCACTCTGGTTGCAGGCTCTCTCCCACTGGCATGTGCAGGCTCACTTTATGCCTGTCCTTTCTAACTATTGAGGTGGGGCATTCAATTCCCACCTCTGGTCATTCTGTAGCCATGTCTCCATAATCCCAATTATATCGTACCCATTTACATCTATCTGCGATTTAGTGCGTCCATTTTATTGCAAATGCTCCATACATTAAGGCACAGAGCCTTTAAGCTTGTCTTTTTAACATTGTTTGCCTTGCTCCCAATGTTTTTTTCTAAAGCCCTGTTTGAACTTTGTCCTTGGTTTCTCTGCCGAGTGCTGTTCTCATTCTCTTTTCTACCTTTTGCTTTTGTCCTTGCTCCCTCCTTCTCTGACCCCTTACATAGGTTCCTATCCCCCTGCATGTTAGTTTAAACCCTCCCCAACCACTCTAGCAAACAGTCTCCCAGGGTATCAGTCCCAGTCCTGTCCAGGTGTAACCTGTCCAATTTGTACAGGTCCCACCTCCCCCAGAACCGGTCCCAATGTCCCAGGAATCTAAAACCCTCCTCCTGACATCATTTCTTCAGCCACGTATTTATCTGCTATATCCTGTCATTTCTACTCTGATTTGTAAGGGTCACCAGTAGTAATCCTGAGATCACTACCTTTTGAGGTCCGATTTCTTAACTTTCTCCCTAGCTCCCTTTGCCATTGGTGATGCAGGAAGTCATCTCATTAGAAGTCTCTATGCTCCATGAGTTACATGTGTTACCTTCTTTGTGATGCAGTGCTTTTGTCAGTGCTGGGGGCAGCATGATAATACAGCAGCATAGGATGATTGGACAACTTGTAATGGTTTGTCAATTGCAATTGTTTATTCCTTAGTTGTGATGTCAGAATTAGTGTTTTCTAGAAGTGAAATTTATCCTATATGAAGAGTTTTTAAAACATTAAATACAAACTTTTAAATCTAATGCCAGATTTTCTGTATTTTCCTTGTAACATGGTTATGTGCAGTATGAATTACCTGTCACTTTTTCAATGCAAACATTTAGCTTAAAAAGGCTTTTGTTTGACTACATTTTGGACAACTTAGTCTGCAATTTGTGTTAGTATCAACAGCAGGGCTGTCAGTGTCACCGTTAATACTGCTTAAAACTGAAAGCAACTTTTGGCGTCGCCAAATGTGCGCTAAAACGCAATGTAGAAGTTGATGTCAGTGAGACCACAAGCTGCACTGTTGCTGAGCAGATGGAATCATTTAGAAATCACTCGTTTGTAATGAATTTCAGCTGCTTGCATATTAATCCTGCTGAAAGAAGCAAGATAAAGTTAAGCTTAGTTCAGTCAGGGTAGTTAACAGCATAACTAAGTCATAATTACTGCTGAACCAACTGGCTGACCCTGAAAAGCTACAAGAATGGGATCCCATCTCCTCGGATAAACATCTTAAAAAATGGCAGTTTCTTTTTAATGTTTACATTTGTTTTGGTATTTATATTTCAACCTTAATCCTATGCGATTCCCCCATTCTTTATTTTGATTTCTGTGCGATGATTTAAATATGGTTTATATTTCCTGCTTTTTACTTGCTGCTTTGCTCTCTTGAGAATTTTCTCATCTGATTGGCTGATCAGCTTGTCTGTTGCATGCCCTGCTACTCTATTAAGTTCCTCTGGAGGAGGGACTTGAAACTGGTGTCAGAAAAGGGGAAATCTTAACTTCCCGACCCCACTAAATCTTTGTGGGCAGTTTTTATTTGGGGATAGCTTTTAGTGCTGATCCTATGGTTGCAAAATTGGGCTAATATATTTTTACGCTGAGTAATTAAGATGTTGCAAATATTTTCAGTGCTTGGTTTAGGTTATTTAATACTTATTGTGTTCCTAAACAACACCCACTTTTCATGCTTCTTAAAAAAAACTGAGGAAAAACTTGTAGAGGCATCCATTTATTTACCTTGTCAACGAGTCATTTATAGCAGTTTCAGGCCATTTGGCCCAATAGATCATAATACGTTGGTGAGGCTCCTAAATACGACAATAAGAAAAAATGATCTGTAGTAAAAAATGTTTGTATTACATTCAACAAATATTGAAATCATAGAAATCATAGAAACCCTACAGTGCAGAAGGAGGCCATTCAGCCCATCGAGTCTGCACCGACCACAATCCCACCCAGGCCCTACCCCCACATATTTACCCACTAATCCCTCTAACCTACACATCCCAGGACTCTAAGGGGCAATTTTTAACCTGGCCAATCAACCTAACCCGCATATCTTTGGACTGTGGGAGGAAACCGGAGCACCCGGAGGAAGCCCACGCAGACACGAGGAGAATGTGCAAACTCCACACAGACAGTGACCCGAGCCGGGAATCGAACCCGGGACCCTGGAGCTGTGAAGCAGCAGTGCTAACCACTGTGCTACCGTGCCGCCCACCCTTCCCATTGTATGTAAAAATAGTTTGGCCCAGGAACAACTATTTTGAGATGTCATATGGGTGTGAATATAAATTCTGTGAGAAGCACTTGCGTTAAGGATAAATGGTCTCTGAAATTGTCACTGCGAAGATTTCCCCAGTACTGCAAACTCTTGGCATATTTCTGAGAGAACAGATTAGAGCTGCCAGTGCAGATTTGAATCAAAAATATTTCAAACTGTGGCCCCACTTGGTGGCCAATTACATTGCCAGCTAAGTTAATTTGCTAGGTGAAAACCAAAGATCCAGCCAGTGATCCACTTAGACTCCCTGTTGTTTATGAGCTTACAGGAGTTTGTTCAATTGAGATGGAACAAGGGAAATGTTGACAGGTGATCCTGGCTGCTAATATGTTGACCTTGTATTAATCACTGGCATTAAACCAAATAAAGTGTTCAGATGACATTGTGACCTTGCTCTGATAGAAAATAGAAGTATGTTTTGTTTAGCCACCTCAAAAAAAACATTTGAATGACGGGAGCCTCGTACCTTTTGTAAAGCTATTGAAACCACAAGTTTAGGACGGGCGGGGAGACTTTTTTCTTATTATTAGGCTTTACATATTACATTTGGGAAAAGAGTGAAACAACCTTGGATCAGAGGCTCAAGTCTTGTATTGAAGAGGGGTGAGTGAGGCGAGAAGTGTCAATGAAAGAATTTCAGTGAAAATATTGAGAACACATGTTCTAATTTTATTTGAAACTTTATGGGATAATTTGATTTCACATTGTAAATTATCCAAACATGAAATTATTTCCATACACAGCTTATTGAGTTGGATGAAACTTATTCTGAATTCTCTCATATTATTAATTTTATGTTTATAACCACAAGATGTTAATTAAATGTGCAATAGAAAAATATCTCCAAAGCATTTAATAGTTGATACCTTTAACAGCTAGTCATTTGAATACAAGTAAATACAGGTTGGTCAGTGTCCATTGTTGCTGTAATGGGTATTTTTTATGAATTCTAATAAATAATTTTTTTTAGAATAGAGCAATAATAGATATATAAAACAATAATACTTCTGAACCATCGATTTGGGCAGAAATTCTCTCAAAAAAAAATTCTAAGTGCAGAATTTGCGTAACAACTGGAGTAAATCCCGTGCTTTTTTTCAGTGGGATTTCCATAATTAATCTACCACACTCTGTGCATCACAGAGTGCCCTAGCATAAATCAAGATAAAAATCTGGGGGTGGGGCTTATTCCCACTAGAGAGGCTGGCAGCATAGTGCTGAGTGGGCCACTGCGCATGTGCCGATCTGGCAGAGTGGAGATCGGCAGGAGAAAGAATGAGGAGAGGCTAGCGGTCCCAGAGCAGCCCGCTAATCAGATTTAAATCGGGATTTAAATACTCCAATCAGCTTCGCGCTGGAAATTGATACGGAGCTGATGACTCCGGAATTCCGGAGACGCGGGGAGGCCATGGCGCCCAGCAGGGAGCCCGCTAAAACTTCACTTGTCAACTGCATCTATCATCTGTCATTTTTGACGGAGTCTTTATGTTGAGTCAAATTTGTAATTATCGAATGTGCAACTTAAAAGCAGTCCATTATGTTTATACCATTGTTTTATTCCACGAACTACCTAATTTAATCCCACTCTCTTACTTGCTTCCAATATCCTTTTTATTGTTTCTCTTTATAAGGTGACTATGTAATCATCTGTTTAAACAAAGGATTTGAAATTCTCTGCCTCAAACCAAACAAACCTCTATGTAAAGATAATTTTCTAAACTCCCTTTTAATTCTATTTTTGATCTTGTTCAAATTTAGATGTCTTCCTACTGCCATTCTGAAAAATTCTATTACTTTATTTTAATTGTATTGTTAGGGTTGTCAGGAACATTTGCATCTAATTGACACTGAGGGAACAGATTTCATATTTCCTACAGCAGGTTTAGGATCCATCCTGTTTCAACTTCAACCAATTACCCTTTCCTGTGGCTCTGTTGTTTGATTTTTAAATATGGAAAGAGCATACTGAGATGATTTTTATGCTCAAGAATAGAAACTAGCTATTCTGATGCGACCACTAACTATGTACAGGGTAAAACTGGGACAAAGTTAGGCCAGTTTGTTTGAACTGCTAATTAAATAACCGCACCGATGAAGAAACCATGGGGGCGATTGGCCCATCGCGACCCACAAATTTTCTGGCAGGTCCGGTCGGTAGAATCGCGTGCTGGCTATTTTGTGGGATTCGCGCATGTGTTCCCGATGCATGCGCGTCTCCCACAGGCAGGGAACAGGTGCTGTCGGGACCGCGCTGGTAACCGACGGGAAGAGAGGTAAGTGATTTTAATCTGTTTTAAATATATTTTAAATGTAGTTTTAAATGTCATTATCGGGCCGACACAGAACTTGCCGGGCCCGATAGCATCTCCCACCCTGCCAAGAGTACTTCAATCTGGTGGGGTTTAAGAGTAGCTCCCCACATTCGAGGAACTAGTGGGAGACCCTGCTTGGAGTGAAGGGGGGCAATCGGGGGGGCCCCCCCCATGGGTTGGGCAGAGAGAGGTGATGCCCCCTGGGCATGGGCACCCTGGCAGTACCAGCCTGTGCCTCTGGCACTGCCCATGGGGCAAAGTGCCCATGCCCAGGGGTCACCTTGGCACTGCCCATTGGGCATCAGGCAGTGCCAAGGGGGCAGGGTCTATTATGGGTGCGGCCTAGGGGGTGATCGATGGGGGATCCTGCTGCCACTCTGCATGGGGATCGGTCTGGGCTGGAGGGAGGCCAGCAATCGGGGTGGGATGGAGGGAGGGTGATGGTCTGCCTGGGGGTAGGTCTGTCTCCTGTCAGGAGGGTCCGGGGGGGTGCGAGGTCTGCCAGGGTGGGAGGATCGCCACTGCTGGGTGCGGGGGGCTTGACATTGGGGTGCTCCGGGACAGGGAGGGGGTCGAGGCTGGCCCAGGAAATGTCATGGGAGTTGCAATCAGGTGGTGGTGGTGGGGGGGGCAGCACTGCGGGGGTCCCCGGCTGGCCAGTGATTGAGCTCACCAGCAAACAGGGAGACTGACAGATCGGGGCCACTGCGCATGCGCAGAGTTCCAGAACTGTCAGCCTCTGGTGTGATAGCCCCCGCCCCCCCCCCCCCCCCCCCCCCCAGGTTTTTAATGATATTCTCGATTGTGACCTCAGCATTTCATAGCGTGGGGAGATTCAGGTCTGAAGTTGCACTGAAAAAACAGTCATGATCTGGACTAGTTTTCTCGCCAATTCGGCACTTTCGGGAGAATTGTCCCTCCCATATTGTCAGAAAAGTCAGAACTGCAACCCCTGCCACGGATTTCATTGCAGTGAGAGATGCATTCGATAGGAAACCCCATTGTCAACTGTGGGACCACAAGATCTTGCTGCCGGCCAAGGGTGGGCTGTGTCCATGAAACATGTGGCGGGTTGCACAGAAAATCCTGCCCATTGTGTCAGCGGTAGGATTTCTTGAGTAACCTAGATGGTGAGTGACAATAATCCATTAGCATCTTCTGCTTTGTCAATTTTAATCATTTTGTGTCCAGGGAAAGATCAGACTGGGAGTAAAGATAACTGCTGCTGAGAATTGCTTTATTTTATATGTTTAAGTCCACGCCACAGTAGCAAGCGTGAAGCCTATTGTGAGTTGAGCTCATATTTAGCAAATAACCTCAGTTAAAGAATGGGAGGGAAGAATTTGTTCATGTGGCACTATGCAGAGTACGTAGATTCTCAGGGGACAGAATATCATTGGCCACTACCTGCGCAACTCACGTGGGTCTCTCCATCAATATCATTGAGGAAGATCAGGCCACACGGATAACAGGTGGTGGTGCTTTCTTCCTTAGGGGAATGCAGGTTATCTGTGTATCACTGCTTTGATGCAGACTTAAGAATTTTGAAATAATTTGTTGTGTTAGACTTCAGAAACAGATTAATGTACCTAAAAGCTAAGTATTAAATTGTAATCTTAAATAGAATTGACAGCTCATGTATCAAAATCCTCTTCGTGCCTCACCGTCTCACAACTTGAGTCGCTCTCAGAAATTCCTTCTGTGCCATTTGATACCTTATAGAGAGGTTTTCTGTATTAGCTGCTTCTGTTCATACTCTTCTTCCTTACCCTTGGCTGATGTTAGGATACAATGTGATGCACCTTCCTGCCAACCGGAGGAGCAGGAAGTCCTCAGAGATGACACTCTATACAGCAGTCATCCCTTTTTCTATTGGTTTGGCGAGGAGAGTGTTGTACAGAATAGTCATATGTAACAAGTATTTGAGTCAATTCATAGTCTCCTGGATGGTCTTTAATTTCTGCGCCCTGGAGGAGTATCTATGTTTTGTGTCTACAGGGTGTATGTGAGGTTATTGCTCCTATTTCATCACTTTGATGGCATGGCTCCTCAATTTTTGGCTGTACCTCAGTCCTATGCTCCTGGTCTTTGGCCTCCTGGTGCAGAGGGGATTGGGCAGATCGGAGGACTACCTCATCAGACTGCTTTTGGTCCTGGCTATCAACAGAGCCAAGCAGCATACAATTGAGGGGATCATTTGACCCCAGCACCTGCCTTTCCTCTGTGGTTTTACCCACACCTGGATGTCACTGGAGATGGTGCGTGATGTGTCTCTTGATATGCTTGGGGCCATGCGTGATTGGTGGACACTGGATGGACTGGAGTGCATTGGTGATTATAACAACTTGCATTTGTAAAAGCACTATTTAACATTCCAAGGTGTTTCACAGGAACATTGTAAATCAAAGTGTAATACTGAGCCACGTAAAGAGGCATTAAATCCGATCATCAAAAACTTGGTCAAAGAGGTAGTTTTTAAGGAGTGTCTTAAAGGAGGAAAATGTGATAGAGGCACATGGAGTAGGGCGGGTATTTCAAAGCTTGTTGCCTGGCAATTGAAGGCATCACCACCAATTGTGAAGCTATTATAATTGGGAATGCACAAAATGCCAGAATTAGAGGAGTGCAGATAACTTGATAAGGGTTTTGGGACTGGAGGAGATTACAAAGATAAAATGGGGTGATGCCAGGGAGGGATGGAAAACAAGATGAAGAATTCTAAAAATCAAGATGTTACTTGATCATGAGGCAATGCACTGAAGTCACGGAACACAGGAAAGATAGGGACTTCATAGAATCCCTGCAGTACAGAAGACGGCCATTTGGCCTATTGAGCCTATACTGACCACATCCCACCCAGGCCCTATTCCCCTAATCCTACCCATTTACCTACTAATCCCCTGACACGAGGGTCAATTTAGCATGGCCAATCAACCTAACCTGCATATATTTGGACTGTGGGAGGAAACCGGAGCACAGGAAACCCACGCAGACACAGGGAGAAACATGTAAACTCCACACAGACAGTGACCCAAGCTGGGAATTTAACCCAGGTCCCTGGCACTGTGAGGCAGCAGTGCTAACCACTGTGCCACCATGCTGCCCCTTTGACTTGATTCGAGTTAAGTCATGAGCAGCAGAGTTTTGGATGACTCCAAGTTTACGTAGAGTGAAATGTGGCAGTGCATTTGGAATAGTCGAGTCCAGAGGTAACAAAGGCATGAATGAGGGATTCAGCAGCAGATGAGCTGAGATGGGTGAAATCAGGCGATGTTGAGGTGCAGATAGGCAATCTTAATGATGCTGAGAATATGAAGTCAAAAGTTTAGCTCAGGATTAAATTGACATCAAGATTGTGAACAAATTGGCTTAATCTCAAAATGCTGCCACATAGAGGGATGGAGTAAGTAGCTAGGGAACCGAGTTTAAAGTAGAGTCCTAAAACCTTCCAAGTTCCCCAGTGTTGGTTTTGGGGGATACCCCAAAGATGCACTGGTAAACCCCTTTGCAAGTTCCCAGGTAAGGGTTTGCTCGGCAATTCCGTTAGGGCAAACTCCACCCTGCACTGGGAGCCATCGGAAAATGTGATTTAAATTGCAAATTTTGGTTGGCTTCGGCTGTGTAAAAACCTTTTTTAACTTCCGTGTAACTATTATAAAGACCAGACTGGCACCCTAACGAGATGACTGCGGCCCAACTAATCTCCCATCCACGACATTCCACCCATCTGCAGGGAACCACAACACCACCTGACTGGACACCCCCTTCCTTCCGTCCTTTGTCCGCCGTCGTGACTCCACCCTCCCACCCTCCCTCTGCCTCCGTGCCTCTACTCCACCCCCCTCAAACTCCAATGCCTCTTCCCCCCCCCCCCCCCCACTTGACCTCTGATAGTTTGTAGAATGTGCACACTTGCCTATGGAAGCTAAACTTTATGAAAGTTATTAATAAATAGTAATGAGAAATAGCCCAACTTGTAATATTTTTATTTAAACATAGGCAATATTAAGTGACTCCATTCCTTATACTGTACTCATTCTTTGTCTTTTGAAGGCTTAGTTTTAAATTCTTGAAATCACCATTAAATAAATGATTACAGGATGATTGTGACCTAGGTCCTGGTCTTTACTAAGTCAGTTGAACTCTAATTGGAAAGGTATTATAATTTTCTGATTTACCAAAGTACCTCTTTGGAAAATCAGCAAGGAATCTGCTGTCAATTGTTATCAAGTGATCCTCATCTCTATAAAATATACTTTCAGGGAGATGAGATCGGGCTCAACTACTGTTTCTTTCTTCCCTGGCCCCAGATATAAAGGTTGCACTTAACGTGGGTCTCATCCACAGATTGGTGTATCAGAGGGAGTCCCACTTTGCTTCCTTGCGGGAGGCCCAACAAAATTAAGTGCCTGTTTGGTACTTAACTAGCCAGTGTTGGGCCTTCCCTGGGATTCAGGACTGCCCCAAGTGCTGCCAGCTCTGCATTGTAGGCAGTGACATAAGGAACAGTGGCTGCTACTGGTAATGCTCCAAGGACTTCACCAGAGATCGTTGATGGATCCCTGTTTATAGATGAATGGGATGAAATGTGGATTGTGGAGAGGGAGCCCTTGGGGGGGGGGGGGGGGGGGGGTAGTGTTGGTTCCCAATACCCCAGTCCTTTCCAAAGCCAGCTCCCTCAACCGGGCAGAGGGAGCCTACAAATGAGGGACCCGTGTGTGCCTATGAATGAGCAACCTGCAAAAGAATGTGGGCAGCCATCAGGAAACATGAGAAAGCTGTTTGACTTCTATTTAATCTCTGAGGCACACTAAATGCTGGAAGCCTCGGATAACTGGTGTCAATTGGCTCATGTTACAGTCTAATTGACATCCTGTCGTGAGTGGATGAATTGCGTACATCAGCCTGTTCCCACCTCCAACTTAATTGTGGGAGATTATTCCCATTGCAAGCAGACTGACGCATGGCCTCTTGTATGATTTAGTGAGTCCGGCTGCCATTTTTCCTACTGCAATGGGCTTAATTAATTTTCATAAATAGTCTGCTAGCAATGGCAGAGATCAGAAATGGAGAATAGTCATTTGGACAAGACATCAGAAGCCTCCTGATATCCATGGAAGTGCACCCCAATAGTAAGCAGAAGTTTCTCCTGAACCTATACTCCCAGTAAAGCTTCAAAATGTCATCTAGAGGACTGTTTTACCATGTGGGAAAAGTGAGACATTGCATCCTGGAGACAGGCTGGCGAGGAAAATTAGTTATTAAAAGCTATTTAGTGTGGGAATGTATTTACTTCTATACTTTATATGGTTACAATGTTTGACTTCTATGAGTAATACCCAAGTCATTTATATCTTCTCAGCCTAATGTCATTCATATATCATTGAACAACTAATCTTCTTTACTACTCTTGCCAGAAATCCATTCATTGGTCATTGCATTTTGTGGTGTTTGGAGTCACCGGACTGCTAGCAGGAATCCTTAGTTTGTTGCTGCCAGAAACATTGAATGAAATTCTTCCAGACAATCTCGCTGACCTGCATGTTATCGCATATCGCCCACTTGGAGAAGACGTAGTCTCACAGAAGCCAGAGGAAAATAAAATGGTACATAATCTACATGAAAAAACATACATTACTTTAATAGTTGTTATCTGTTTAAACTCGTGACAGAAATTCTAGTTTTGAGCGAACTAAGCAGTTTGATAAATCCCACTTTACGAAAAGCCTGATCCATAGTCACCGTGCTGTTGCGATAATGGGCATCCGCGTAATAAAGTGGGATAAAGGCTGCAGCAGTATTTTCTGGTAGAATTATTTACTCTTCAATATCTCTAAGCATTATTCCTTATGTCAAACTAATGTTGACGTTTTTATTTTGGTGCCTCACGATCACCTTTGTCTTCAATCTATTTTTCACTGATGACTCTGGTAGCATTAGTAATGGAGAGGGGTTACCTGACCCCAAAATGCCGCCAATCATTTCAATAGGAATCAGCATTCTGGACCAGCTGAAAAACATTCTCAATGTTTTAGAATCACATGTTCCCAAAACACTTTGCAATGTTAACATATTGAGTTGGTCACGAGGACTATTAGTGGTTTTTTTTACTCCATCCTTAAAGTTACATAGTGGATCGGGCAGACCCAAATTCATCTTGCTTGCTCCAAAAACTAAATTCAAAATCAAATTGAATCCAATTTATGGTCCGCATAAGAGAAACATACAAGATCCTATTAGTGTTTGAGAACTTCAAATTGTGGAAAAATGCCATTCTGTATTGAAATTGAGCAATTCTGGAACAAATAGTCTTCCCATTTAATTATATCATGGAGTGACTGATGAGAGAAGGGGATACATGTGGCAGGTATTTGTGAGGTGACAAAATCAATGGCATTTCAATGTGGATAATATCCTTCCATTGTATTGAAAGCATAATTTTGTCACTTATTACTGAACAGAAATGCTATTATCACCATAACCCCCATTTCTGCAGCAAGGATTTCCATTAAAAATGAAGGGGTCAATGTCAATTAAATAATGAAAACTCAACTTCATCTCCCCCCTCTATGGGTTGACTTATGAATTGTGATCACTCTATTCAGGTATAGAGTGGGGGAAAATTTCAATTTTTCCGAATATAGGTGGTCTGGCCTTTGTCTATTTCATAATTAACTGGTAATTTAAACACTACTGTCAAATATGACATGTTTAATGTGGATGTACTGAAGTTCTTTCAACACTCTGGTCCTGTGATGTAAATTTTATTTCTCAGAAAGGTAACTGAGAATGTGGGAATGTTTCAAACTTTAAATCTCTACATATCTTTGGTTGACTTATGAAGCATTGTATTTTTTGTATGTTCAGTGATCTTGTCCTGTGATCAATCTTAGATGATTGTTCAGTTATGTTGTAACCCACAATGGAATAATCTGAGAGAAGGGTGAATACCAATTATCTGCTATGATATTCTGATAAAATAATCTGACTACCTTTATACATTATAATATAATGACTCCATTCTGGTGATTGCAAAACAGTAAGTTCAAACTGTTTAGGTCAGGTCATATTCAAAATACACATTTGCCTTGTAAGTCACTTATGATTTTCTTTAAAATTGGCTATCTTCTTGCATATTTGCAGTTTAAAATTTTAAACACCATCTTTAGTGTGGAGTTGGTCCATTTGAAACAAAACCCAGAAATAATAGACTTCTCCAAACGTTCTAGAAATCCTCTAGTTAGATGCTTTTGAGGTACAAGACTTCAGTTTCTCTAAGTTTATTTGCAACAAAAATACGGACTCTGTTTCACTGAGTGGAATGCTAGCATAGACCTAATTGAACCTAATGGTTGGTGATCAAATGCCAGCAGATATAATTGTGATGAAAACACAACTGGAATCTGTTGATGCAACAATTTCTATTCTGAGGAAATGATGATTGATTTCGCCAAAATTTAGTGAGCGGAGGGAGTGGAGTGGATATAAGCAAAGAAACAGGGAACAAAATGGATACAAAAACCAAATGCTGCAGATACTCAAAATCTGAAATTAAAACAAAAATTACTTGAAATACTAAGACAGCATCAGTGGAGAAAAGCAGACTTAATGTTTCAGATCAAGTTAGACAATTTTTTAAAAAGGAGTTGAGCCTTAGAAGTTGAACAAAAGGAGGAATAAGGGTGAATGATTTTGTTAACTTCTGAAAAAAAATTAAGTATAACTTGGAATACATCTTTATCACCTGGAAAAATAAAATATAGAATATCCATTGTGGTTGGATATAAGCGTGCATTAACATTTCACATTGGATTGAAGACTATCTGTGGATCTAAGAGCACCACACTCCCTTATATAAGCCAACTTTCTCTATGAACTGACCAGTTGTAGTGGTTCTTGACCCCATTACTGTCTAAAACAAAGAAAAGGTGGCATCTTGATTTTTTGATGGAAGAAAGGACTGTGAAAGTTACCTTTGCTCCACATGAGTACAACTTATCTTTTTATTTATTTTTAGGCAAATGATGCGAATCGTGCAGAGAACATTAATAATACGAGTGAAGAGGATGATGATGATGCTGATGAAAAAACCACATTGATCAAATAATGCTCCTGGAATGTTTTATAAGTCTGTCCACTATTCAACGAAATTGCAATCGCAGCACTTTATGTATTTTTTTCCCCAATTTATCAGTATATATGCAGCTTATTTCTTGAAATGTGCAGTGGTAACTGGGGCGTTAACTGGCATTACGACACTCAGGATATTTACAAGGTATGACCTGCCAATAATATAATTATTTCTGATGGTGCAATATAGTCTCATTTTGCAAGTGAATTTTAGAGCCGAAGTTAATTTTATTTCACTGGTGCTGGTATTTCTGTTTATTCTGAACCTTGTATTTTTAGGCATTTTGGCAAAATCTCAATACATTTGTTGATATCCAGCCTCTTTCCTCCACATGTCAGCTTGGTTTGATTGATAAATTGTTCATCTCTGACTTAGCTTGTTGTTTCCAGCCCCACTTCAGGAGTTGAGCACATAATCAGGATTATCACCATGTTTAAGATGTTGCCTTTTGGAGGAAGACCCATTGTAGTTTTTCCAGTTACAGGCAAATGTTAAAGCCACAATAGCAATAGTGGAAGACAAGCGGGGAGATCTTCCTGAGTCCTGGTCAACACTTGTGTTGGTTCTCAATTGACACTACTCGCTGATCATTCGTCTCATTTGTGTAGTGCAAGATCTCACTAAAGAGCTGTTGCATTTTCCTAACATCACCACTGTCACTGTGTTGTACTGCAAAATACATGAAATGTTTTGAGAGGCCTCCAAAATGCAATCTGCTATAAGAATTTTTTTTACTTCCCTCAATTTCTTCAAAGTCCTCTAAGGTGATTTCTGGGCGAACTTCTACCTATTTTTTTCAGGCTTTTTGTATTTGTCCTGCAGATGTGGGAAGCTAGCATTTATAGCTGGTTTGAGAAGATGGTATTGGCTCTTCCCTTGGAAAAATAATTTTTATGCTGATTAAGTTGAGAGATTTGTGCTGAAAATGGAATGTGTACACACTTGTCTTCCAAAATTAGTATCAAATGCACAGATTAGGTACGCCATAGTTCAGTGCATAATAAAAGTCCTTCTGCTCTGCCCAACCCCAAAGAGCACTTGGACTGTATCACAAGTAAGTTTCACCACTCCGTAGCCAACCTTTTGATTTACACTGTTGAATTGTCAGTCAGGTGCCAAATTGTGCCGATAATTTTGTGCTCCAGTTCCAAGCCCATTATGGAGCTAGGTTAAGATCACTCAGACCAACTTCATCAAGAGAATAATATCAGCATGGAGGGAAACACTTTTATTAGCCCATGTTGAATTCAACAAAAAGATATTTTTTCTGAACCACCTTGTCTACCTCAGCACATATGCTGTTCACAAACTTGAAAACAAAATGGACAGGATGGACTTTAGAATGCGGAACCTAAACAGTATTGCTTGCAGAGTTTAATTTTCCTGGTCTAGTGAATTATTACTTCAAGGCAGAATTTTGTGCAGAAGTTGACTGAAATGCTCCAGAATTATATAGTCAAACATTAAAACCAGCATTTGATTGTCCATAATAGAAACTAATGTCAAGGGCGTAGTTAATGGTTTTGTACCACATTACTACACCATATCAAACATTTTTGTCAAGGTTTGATATTCATTTGTGCATAATAAAAAATATTATCATTCTTATCTTGAAAAGAAAAGTCAACTTCATTGTCAAATATGTTGGCCAATAGCTTTGTAAAATGGTATCTGAGGGGAATTAAAATTGCCCAAGGACATATAGCACTCCCTCCTGTGTTTACAGATCTTTGCCAAAGCCTTACCATGTGACCATCTAATTCAGAGGTTACTGGTGCACTGGGATCAGTGTACTAAATGGCCTTTTTGGGTCCAATGCACCCTCCCTGTCTGTGTGAATATCCCTTAGCCATGTAATTTTGAATAGGAATTAGACTTCTCTGCACAGGTGGACTTAGCTCTAATGCTGTCACTCTTCTGTCACTGGAATAGCTGGAGCTAAACGCTGTTTTGTTTTCAGCTTTCAGTGGACCAGAACTCTTAGTCACGAGTGAATCCAGGAATATTTCTAGAGTGTTCATGCAGCTCATTTGTATAGCAAGTAAAAAGCAAATTCTTAATGGGAGTTCCTAAGTGCCTACCCAATTGTTCCTTTTTATTGTTTGTATCATGTGCATTAATTTTTATTAGATGTAAATTTTCTATAAGTTTTCATAGACAGTACTGTTAACTTATTTTGAAATTGAAACTAGGGCCTTGTATACTTTATGTATATGTATATTAACTAATCCAGATCATACTCTAAATAAATTTTTAAAAATTACACTATTCATAATTTTTCAGTGTCCTGTTTTCTTTCATTAAAAATCATGGAATAAACCAGTTGAAAAATTGCCATATACGTGGTTTAAATTGATTCTGTAGTATCTAAAGAATGTGTGTGTCTGGCAGAACCTGCAGGCAGTCCAGTCCACTAACTGCAGATAATGAGGGAGGAATACATTAATTTAGTGATGGTAATGTTCAATTCTACTGATACAACATAGCTCAGAGCATTTGTAAACATTTCTGCATTTGGTAAAGATTTCCCTTAAAATCATGCACTCGGCACAGATTATGACAGGCTATCATCCATTGATTATTTCCAAGTGTAGTCAACTTGACTAGCAGCTGCCTTTACAATTCTTTCTGGATGCCAGTTATTCACAATTACAGGGTTCCATCTGTCAAAATCTACAGAGCCGGCCAATTGCTTGGCACTAGGGCAATGAAAATATCAGCAAACAAGATTCCCTTGGGGTCTAACTGTTTATGTTCTTTACTGTCTTGGTTCAATGTATATGGTTATCTATCCATACACTTTTATTTTTGTCTTCTGAAACATTGGAATATTTTGCTTCAGATTGATCAACTCATAAAATGCCATTCATATTGTGAGGCTGCAAATGTATGGGCCACTGGCAGTTATGTCACAATTGCTCATGTCAGAGTGTGTGGATCAAGTGGAGGTCATTCAATTTAGATATCCCTGACAGGCGCCCATGCCAACATAGGTTCATCTCAGGTACCCGACTGCCATAGGAGTCTGCAAAATATGGCAATGGTGATCGGGCTGGAGAAGATGTCTGAGTGCTCCACCCTAGAAAGCTCCTGACTATGCTCCCCGCACGTAGACGATGATTAATTTTTTTAAAAATTGGAATTCCTCCCTTTCGTGGGCCCAGATCACAAGTCAAATCAGCCCCACAGCTGTTCCATCTTGCTCTCCCAAACATAAGCCAAACAAAACACCCTGGCTAAGTTAGAACCTAGCCCTCCCCTGGAGTTGCAGCAAGAGTGTGCTGGAAAGGCTGAAGGACTTTCATCCCTAAGATTTAAAGCAATTCTGCTCTCGGAAGCAGGCATGCAATTGTGTCCTCCACTTGAAGTGATATAATTCAATACAAGTGTTAGAACCTTGCCAAAACATTACAGATTTTTGAAGTGATGGTTGGTGATCAAACATACTGGGCCCAACCTTATCGGTTCGACTTGCTGGTCAGGCTTTGTGCCCAGAAAGAGCACAAATCCTATTTACATGTAATTGACTACATTTAAATGATACTGGGTTTAGCATGGCTGTTTCCGCCTCGTGGATGCTTCTCTCCTTGCCGGTGTGACGTGATGCCAGCGAGAATCACTCCTGCTCTGCAGCAGTGGGGACCAGGTGCCATGGCCCACTATCTTGTATCATATCTTTGCAGAAGAGCTTTCATTCTATCTGCCTGATTTGACTAAATATTCTGTCTCCATAATGAAAAAAATATGTCCCAACATGCTGTACCACAACAGCTAGCTTTCTCTCTTTCCCATTCTACTCCTCACCAATGCAGTTCGGATTTGAATAAGTTCTGATGCTGCTGTGATTTAAGAACAAAGGACAGTACAGCACAGGAACAGGCCCTTCGGCCCACCAAGCCTGCGCCGATCACATTGTCCTATCTAGACCAATCGCCTGTATCCCTCTATACCCTGCCTGTTCATGTGCCTGTCCAGATAAGTCGTAAATATCGTTAACGTATCTGCCTCAACCATTTGTTGGAGGATAAAATTTAAATATTGTGTGTTCCTTACCTCAGCACTTCTACTTTTGAATATTAATTTGTTACAGCACAGTTCACTTCAGGACTATCTTGGATGTTCTTGAATGGGTTAATTTACTTTTGTTAATACCTTCATTCAATAGAGTTTTCTTTTGTGATTAGAATTTGAATATGTGAGATTGAAAAAATCCAAATGATGCAAGCCCTCTACTTCCTGTTCATAGAAGGGCTTGATCTGTTTAGTTGTTCTCATTTGTTTTTTTTCATCTTTGTCCACCATTTTCTGTCTCTGGTTAGGCAGTTTAATTAGTGTATACAATAGACGACTTATTTTTAGCCATTGACCAATTTTCTGTAATAAATATTGGTAAGTATAATGCTTTCACTGACATTGCTGCGTTTTGTTACATCTGCAGGGGTGAAGGTTTGGGGTTTAAAACAGACACTTTGGGCAGGATTTTCTGGCCACGCTCGCCCCAAGACCAGAAAATCCCACCCGAGGTCAACGGATCTTTGCATGATCCGCCCCCTACCCGCTCCGATTCCCGTGGCGGGCAGGATGGGAAAATTCCAACCTATATATTAAAGCTGTATCCAAAACTACAGATGATGTTATGACCAGCTGCAGGTGAGGTTCTTCAAAAGTTATTGATCCGGGCGAGACAAGACCCCTCAATTTGTCACCGTCCAGCTGAGATGCCCCTAAATTGTTATAAACCTGGGTGAGGTGGGATGACTGGCTCCTTTATTCAACCCACCCTCTACTGCCAGCAACAATGTTTAATCTAACAAGATTCGCTTTCCTTTGGATACTTTTTTCAGACTCAATTATTCTGTTTAAAATGAGCCAATTTAACCAGGCTTTCTTGAGTTACGATAGAGTAAGTTTCTCACCACTGAAATGGTAAAACACATGCATATATATTCATATATGAATTAGAAGTAAGAGTTGAGTCCAATAGTAAGTAAATATAAATAAAAAGTTATACAGAATAGTCCTTGAGTTGCGAGGAGTAGATGATGAAGCATTGTGGCCGTTACTAATTGATTCCAGTAGAGTGGACTTCTGCAGATGAGTAGTTGATTCTTCATTCTGTGGTTTGGTAGAGCTGTTTCAGTTATTTTTCCAGCCTCAACCCTTTTTTTGCTGGCTGGCTCACTTCCACAGTCAGAGAGAGAGACAAAGAGAGAGAGTTTTTCTAGCTAACTTTCCTCACAGCGCACCCACACGGATCGCAGGCAGGCCAGCCAGCAGCCCTGGCAGCTCTTTCAGTTAGCCTTTAACCATCATTGTGCATTCCAAGAGGAAACCGGAAGACCCAAGTCTGTCAAGGCAATTATCCCTATGGGGTGGAATTTTACAAGATTTTATCTAAGTGTCCAGCTAGCATGAAAAAGGAAGAGTCCCTGATCCATTTTTTTGGGTGGGTTTTCACACCCAATCATATGCACTCAGTCTTTAATAAATATGGGCGAGACCATTTCTAGCCACCACAGGCAGTGGGCGGGGCCTAATTCGCCGGGCAGCCAGCAGCTCAAATTGGAGCCACAAACTGCGCATGCGCAGGAAAAATGGGAAAACTACATCTCTGCTGACGGGCCAGACACAGCTCCCCCACGCCACCCCCCCCCCCCCCTGTCCCCGGACATCAGCGAACCCCTTCCCTTCTCCCTTCTTTCCCCCCCCCGCAACATTACTGACGCCCTCATCACTCCCCTGGCCCCGATGGCTGACTGACGTGACCCTCCCTCTCCTCTGCCCTCCGATCATCTCAGATCCTGCCCCCCCGGCCCCCCCTCCCAATCAGCACACCTGCAATCCTGACTTGGCTTCCCCTCCATGGTAACAAGGCAAACTATATTAAACTCGCTGGAATGCTCTAACAGGTGCAGCACTCACCCAAACTGCTTACAGCTGATCTGCCCTAACAAGGGACAGTTCTATGTAAACCACAAGGATGGACAGTCAGGAAGGCAGTGCAGGAAGAAATGACCTCCAGGAAGACAGCTCCCCATTTTTCAGATGCAGATCTGGCTAAGTTGCTGGAGACAAGGCGGGACACCCTCTTTCCCCCCCCCCCCCCCCCAGCAGGATGCCGTCTCCGAGGAAGGGATGGAAACGCAGCCTGGGAAGTGGTGGCAGTGTATGTTAGTGCCAGGGTACTGGCCAGGAGAACTGGGAAGCAGTGCCGCAAGAAATTGAATTACCTCATTCGGGCAGCAAGGGAGAGTGTTTTACCTCATGTAGCATCTTCCCCCTAACTGACCCCCATCCCCAGCACCCTGCACGCTTTCAGCCCCTGACCCCCTAAGACCTCCCTCTTCCCCCCCCCCCCCCCCCCCCCCCCCCCCCAAGAGTATCATAACCCTTGCCCTCTGAGGGCCACCCCTGATACCCTGCAGGACTTGTACCATCAGATTTTTCATGGCTCCTTCTGTCCTCACAGGAGAAGAATGCCCATAATCGCTGGGAGAGGGTGAAGACAGGGAATGGTGTGCCTGAGATTTGGGTCCTCACGCCCTTTGAGGAGGAGCACTGAAGCTTGCTGGAAACGAGGGGATGCAAACCATTAGCGACAGCATGGTCGGGCAGGAGCATTGACGTGAGCACCTGTTAATTCTCCACTTGTTGGAGAAATCTCAAATAAGTTGCATGCAGCCCAGGTTCCTCTCCCTCGCTTGCATTTAACCTTGTGTTCTGTGTTGCAGGAAGGGACCCCAATGCACCTGGCCCATCTAGCATCGTGACCCCCACTGCTGCTCCCACCCATCCTGCCCCTGATAGCTCAGAAGACTCCTCGGAGGAAATGGATGAAGAGACCTCCGAGACCGGCACCAGTTTTGCATCCGCTTCAACCTCGCAAATCACCAGCCCAGAGATTCTCACATCGGTGGGTCAAATTAGTGGCGAGGCATCTCGGTCACTCTCGTGCGCACGACACATCTGCTGATATACATCGGGTGAAGAAGGGAACATCCAAGGCCTCTGGCATGCAGTGGCCTGCTGGAGACGAGGAGTCAGCTGGCCCCAGGCTACATGCTGGGCCTCTGCGATCACTTCTCCCTCGGCTGCTGGAGATGCAGCAACAGAGCCAGGAAATGCAGGAGGGGCTGACGGCCACACTGGACCAACTGCAAGGCTGCTGGGAGGAATCTCAAAGCTTTCAGAAGGACCAGCTATTGCCTGTCTTGTGTGGTTACCAGGCCAACGTTGCAAGGGTGGTATCCACGGTAGAAAGTTGGGAGCAGGAAATCTTCACCATGAGTTGGGTCCAAGCGATGGCTGAGTCACAGCAGGCCACGGCAGAGTCCCAGAGGGCCATAGCTGAGTCACAGCAAGCCACAGCTGAGGGCCTCAACGGGCTTCTCAAGATTCTGCGGCCCATTGTTGAGGCTGGAGAGCTTGTAGGATACCCAGTGGGACAGTGCTGAGACACAGAGGGCTATGGCAGCAGCTTTGAGAACGTGGCCCACACACACAGGGTCATGGCTGAGAGGCTGCAGAGCTTGGCCCAGTCTCGGAGGGCACTTGCTGCTACCATTGACAGGTGGCCCCTAATTCAGAGCGACATTACTGAGGGCTCAACCACCAAGGGTAGGTCCAGTTTCACCTGGCCCTGCCAGTCCAGGAGGACTACCTGGACTGGCAGGGCCAGGTGAAACTGGAGCTTCTGCAGATCACCGCTGTCCCATGGAGTGACCCAGGGGGCCCACAGGAGGTCCGAGGGAGGAGGAAGGGCTCAAGCCTTTGCCGGGGTCTTCCACCCAGAAGGCTGTGGCTACACTTGACTTCCCCCCCCTTCCTGACACCGGGATATCTCAGGGGCAGTGGGATGAAGAGGGTGTCATAGATATGTCCCTGACATCTGGAAGCCGGCCATGGCCCTCAAGGTCCAGGTCCTCCAGAGGGCGATCATCAAGGACGTCACAGACCACGGGGCGCGGTAGGCAGCTGGCCACCTCCACCTCTGATGTACATCCTGGGGAGACACCAAGACGTGGTGGTAGGCCATAAAGGTTAAGAAGTTGTAGTGGGACGTTTTTTACACAGAGGGTGGTGGGGGCCTGGAATGCGCTGCCAAGTAGGGTGGTGGAGGCAGGCACGCTTACATCGTTTAAGACTTACCTGGATAGTCACATGAGCAGCCTGGGAATGGAGGGATACAAACGATTGGTCTAGTTGGACCAAGGAGCGGCACAGGCTTGGAGGGCCGAAGGGCCTGTTTCCTGTGCTGTACTGTTCTTTGTTCTTTAGTGGCACTAAGATGGAATGGGTGAAGGGCAACACTAGGTAGATAGAATATTTAGGCACTTTAAAGTTTCACATTCATATGTTTTTATATTATCACTTATTTTGAAAGCACTATTATTGGCAACAATCAATGTTATTTCACCACACACCTGTAACTACCTTGTCTCTGATTAGCCTCTAACAGGGATGTACTTACCCGTACGGTTGCCGGAGAGACCCTGCATGATGATATCAGTGGGGCAGATCCCTCAATGCACTGCTACTGAGAAAATCAAGGTGCTCAAATAATTCACTGGCTACAGTGGGTGGCATGCATTGGCAGTGACTTACAGCATCTGCCATGGCATCTCCAGAACCCATGAGAGATTCCCTCCCCCCCCCCCCCCACCCTGGGGCTCAGCATGGAGGTTTAGTGCTCCCTTAATCACCACCCAGATGTGGGCCCAGGTGCCAGCGTGCATGCAGAGCTCAGGTAGGAGTCAGACTAGTTTGCACCAGGGCACCATCACAATGGCGCATAGTGAGTCGTCATCGCCCTCCTGCCTGCCAAAGAAACTCGCTAACATAGCCCCCCAGCAACACACACACCACATTTCCCCCACAGCCTCTCAGCACCACACACTCCCCATACCCCCGCCCCAGACATTCAACACCACACACTCCCCATACCGCCGCCACAGATATCCAGCAACACACACTCCCTATGCCACCCTGATAGAACCCCAGAAACACACTACCCATAATTCCACCCCCCCCAACAGACCTCCAGCAAACGCACACACCACATTTGCCCCACAGCCTCTGAGCACAACACACACTCCCCATACCCCCCGCCACAGACATCCAGCAACACAGTCCCCATATCCCCCCTCTCACAGATCTCAGAATGGCAACACAACCCCCCTCATTTCTCTTCCCACCACACCCCCCCCCCCCCCCCCCCCCACTTCACAAACACACACCCAGAGCCCATGCAGTAGTAGCCACAGACAGCGCTGCTTGACAAGTCCTGAGGCCGAAGCACTGTTACTTCAGAGAGTTTCCAGCCCATTCCCCCACCTGCAAATAGTGCTTGCTGCTGCCTGCACTAGGACCCAGAGTCAGCGCTAAGACCCAAGGTCAGTGCTCTGACCTGGGTCCATGCTGAGAGTCCGAGGTTGGACCCCACGAGTAACCACCCCTCCCGACCTGAAACGCAACATTGCCACCATGAAACAACCCCCTCTGAGCAGCACGGAGCAGTTTGAAAGCAGAGACTTACCTCCTCGCTCACCCTCACTGATCAAGCCTCACTGGTTGTGACTTTTAAACATGAGGTGTTTTCCTGACCGATCCAGCTGCTGCGAATGAGGTGATTAAGGCGGGTGAGCTGGGACGATTGGGAGTGAAGCTCACTAAATACATTGTGATGAATGAAAAAAAAGGCAAATTGATGTTTTGTGCCTTTCTGGGTGGGCTCCCAATCTCGTCAATTTTTCTTGGTAAAATGGGAATGGGTAGAAAAAACAGGCGCCATTCACACTGGTCACATCATTCCCGATTTTACAACATTCTCCTGCCGCAAATTGGGCGCGATGAGGTCGTAAACTTCCGCCCATGGTCTTTGAGATGAGATTGTTATGGGCCCTCGTCTTTGCCGGAAATGGCAACCATTAGGATGCTTTTAGAATTACCTTGTCTGGAAACACAGAGGGGTTCCAATCTCCCTTCGAGAATCACCCTGTAGCTATTCCTGTCAATGGTTAACTACATTCGCAGCCATCTTTAGCGTTTGTGTCCATTTTAAAATATAAAACTCAGGTCTTTTTAAAGTCCCATATTTCTGTGTCTAATTTCATGTTTTTTTTTCTCATCATCATAACATGCTGAACCATTGAAAGGTCCAGGCAAGTTATCGGGTGCCAATTACGTTTCTGCAGATCACGCAATACAGTTCCATGTAACTCACTGCTTAACTGGCAGGTGTAGACAACGCTAAAAAACCTAGAAGACAAAAGGTGATGTGGAACACTGCACAAAATGTGGTAGATGTGGTAAACCACTGTTAGCTTATTACCTGTATACGTGACATGCCTGGACACATCCCTGCCGGCCCTACCCAAGACTCCTCCCCCCTCCGGTCCAGGTATAAAGGCGACTGCTCCCCACCCCCCCTGCCTCAGTCTGGACCAGTTCATCGGCATGGGTGTGCTCCAAGTCTTTTGCTAATAAAAGCCTATTTGTTCTTGCGTACAAACTAGTCTTTGCTCGATTGATGGTGCATCAGTAGACAAACACTTTTCAGAAAGATAACTCTCCCTTGCTTAGATTAATATTGCGGAATGACATTCATTTATATCAAACTTTCTGCGGGGGTGAGTTTTAAACCCAAAAAGCGGGCAGGTTTGTGTTGGCTGGGAGGTTTAAAGTGTTTAAAATCTGAGTCCCCAACCTGCCCATTCTGGGTTTTAACAAGGTGCAATGAGGAAGTAGACAATCAACTACAGCCAGGAGGGCTTTGTTATTTTGACTATTGTTATGAGACTCTGTGCCTTATATTTAATTAGCCATTTCAAATTAAACTCTGGCTGGTAGCGTTTCCAGGGCCTAAGGCTAAAGAAAACTGAGGACTGCTGGATTCAGGAGGTGAGTGCCTTTTCAGTTACCTACTGGATCTGGTTTACGTGCGTCACCAAGCACCACCCCTGCCCACCCCCCTCACCCCCACCCCCACACTCTTACACTCCTTGATCAGAATCCCCCACACTCCTCCCACAAACCTTCCAACATCCCCCTAACTTCCCCCACAACTACCCTCTACCTACCCACCAAAGTGTCTGATCTCTGCAGCCTCTGAACTGTAACTCGCCCCACCCCACACTGGGACATGGCTTTGACCTACCCGATCCTGCAATATTTTCTCCGGTGTTTCCTGTCTGACTGGATGCAAGATCTGTCAAATAAGTGGGGCAGTGGACCTGTCGGTAGAATTTAAACATCATAACATTTGAGCAAACTCCACCTTCCAGGCTTCCTGTGTGATCCTGGAGAGTCAGAAAATTAAAGTTCTCCCCTGTGCCTCATTGACTTACCTTTGCATTCAACAGCACCTGCCCAGAGTGGAGGGAGGCACTGAAGCACAGAAGAGTTTTGGCGAAAGATGAAATTGGGTTGGTTGTGTATTATCTTCAATACAGCTGAAGGCCTGATTCATGTTATTTTTTTTGGATGGCCCAATGGCACTGTGGTTAGCACTGCTGCCCCTCAGCACCAGGGACCCAGGTTCGATTCCCGGCTTGGGTCACTGTCTGTGCAGAGTCTGCATGTTGTCTACATGGGTTTCCTCCAGGTGCTCCGGTTACCTCCTACAGTCGGAAAGATGTGCTGGTTAGGTGCATTGGCCATTCTAAATTCTCCCTCAGTGTACCCGAACAGACACAGGAGTGTGGCGACTAGGGGATTTTCACAGTAACTTCATTGCAGTGTTAATGTAAGCCTACTTGTGACACTAATAAATAAACTTTAAACTTTCCTTGGCGCATCATTTTGGAATGTCACTTAAAGATCTGTTTGGTCAGTTTGCTCAGTTATCTGATGATTAAAATCCAATACTGGTAAACTGGTTTCATTTCACCCAATTTCATTTTTGAGTTCAGTGAATAACAATTTTCCATTGTTCTGACAATTCAGTTCCTGCCTAACCTCGAAACCTGAACAACTTCCTGAACTGTTAGCAGTATAGCGATACGTGACACACAAAGTAACCTCATTCTTATGCTGCAATATATTAATAAGGCAAAAGCTCTGCTGCTATCAGATCAATTATAGTGCATAAATGGAAATAAATCCTATTGGGAGAATGCCCCTTATAATCTCTAGAAGAACTCATTGGCCTTCCCAGTTCTAGCCTACCCCAACATGGTCACCCCAAACCAGGACATTGTCCAGCTCTTGTTTCATTTGGACATGGACTGCTTCAGCATCTTAAAAGTTTATTTATTAGTGTCACAGATAGGCTTACATTAACACTGCAATGAAGTTACTATGAAAATCCCCTAGTCGCCACAATCCGGCGCCTGTTTCGCTACATGGAGGGAGAATTTAGCATAGCCAATGCACCTAACCAGCACGTCTTTTGAACAGTGGGAGGAAACCGGAGCACCCGGAGGAAACCCACGCAGACAGGGGGAGAACGTGCAAACTCCACACAGACAGTCACCCAAGCTGGGAATTGAACCTGGGTCCCTGGCGCTGTGAGGCAGCAGTGTTAACCACTGTGCCATCATGCTGCCCAGCCTCAGGCTAATGACATCTGAGTCACAGATGGTGCTGAACAGCAATAACCTGTTCAATTATGCCCAGTTTGGGTTTTGCCAGGGTCACTTAGCTCTTAACCTCATTGCAGCCTTCATTCAAACATGGACAAAAGAGCTGTATGCCAGTGGTGAAGTGAGTAGCAAAACTGGAATCAAAGCGTATCAGAGGACAAACTCTCTGCTGGTTGGAGACATACCTGGCTCATGGGAAGATGGTTGTGTTTGTGGAGGATCAGTCATCTCAGCTCCAGCATGTCTCTGCAGAAGTTCCTCGTGGTAGTGTCCTAGGCCCAACCATCTTCAACTGCTTCACATCATCTGGCTCCATCCTCCAGTCATGCAGATATACTCATCTTGGCGGGTTGTGGCGCAAGATTAATAATGGGGTCACCATCTGGTGTGCAGAGCACAGAAATGCCTAGGCAGCTGATAGAGGCTCTGACATTTGAGGATACTCAC
This sequence comes from Mustelus asterias, assembly GCF_964213995.1. NCBI lineage: Eukaryota > Metazoa > Chordata > Chondrichthyes > Carcharhiniformes > Triakidae > Mustelus > Mustelus asterias. Next base: position 51,986,909 of record NC_135817.1, read on the forward strand.
AATTGCAGTACTGAGGGAGGGCTTGCTGATACTCAGCCTCAGGCTAATGACTTTCTTTTCAAATCAACAACAGGTTGAGAGCTGTTGGAGCTACAGCAAGAGGTAAGAGAACATCTGGTGGAGCTGCAAGAGACGAAGCACATCCATGCACGAATGACGGAGGAGCCCATTCAGGCCTTGAATGTTGCCGTGACCCTGTGTGCATGGCTTCCTCCAGCAAGAGATTGTCGGCCCTCATAGAGAACCTGATCCAGCAGATGTTGATGATGTATGTGGACCTGGATGACATTGCCGCCACCTCGTGCTTTGTGCTGCGTTGGATGGGTGAGAAAGGGCGAGATGCCTGGAACCACTGTCAGGTTCTCTGACCATCCGACCACCCCCCCACCCCCACCCCAGTGAGATGTGCCTTAACAGATTGGAGGAGCAACTGTCTGCAGCATTGGGAAGCTCCTCTCAGGGCATCCTGGCCTGGACTGCAGCTTGTCAGCCCCTCTGTTAGTAACACCAGTTTCTCATGGAGCCACATTGACAAAGGTGGTTACTGCACCTGTACAAGAAGCCCTCGCTATGCCAGGGCTCTCCAGACTTCAGACAACCAGAGAGTAATAGCCACAGTTATCAGATCAGTAGCCTTCCCTCACCTCTGCTGAAAAGACAGTGGGAGCACAACATAGGGGCATCTGTAAGCACACAAAGTCTACCTAGCTGCACTTGGGTTTCAATGTATCCTGATGTTAAATGTCACCCTGCTATGTTTTTGCCCCAAATGAATTGTGAATTGGTGCAAGTCTAAAAGAATCCTTCACTTTGTTAAACACGACTGGGCCGCCAAGCATTCACTGACTCCCACAAAGAGTGTGAGGGAAAAGAGCACACCAAGTGAGGTCAATGCATTCCCCACACTGATACTTCAAGCAAATGGTACGAGCATTCAAGGGAACAGCAATGGGTCTAAAGAAGGTGGAGAATTTATTAGATTGACTGGGTGTTAAGGCTCATGTGAAACGTATCCAATGGCTGTTAAAATTCAGCCCAACATGTTCATTTAATAAGGACATTAGCACTAAAATCTGCCACCTGCGCCAGCCACTACTGCAACCACAGAGCAGGGCGAGGACAACTGATTTTCCTGTTGTTTTGCCAAAATAAATACACAGAATAAATAACGTAGTGCAAAAGATTAACTCCCATCCTATGTAAATCAGCAGCTTCGTGCACAGGCGAATGTTTCATAAAGACTGGCTCGTTACTAATCTAAACGTTTGATGTACATTCAGTTTTTTTCTAAATGCAAGTGAGGAAAAGCTACCAACACTGAGATCTCATTGTAGTAAAAGGGACAATCAGCCTCTCTCTGTTTTGTTTGCAGTTGACTTATGGAATGACACACAAACATCGATTTTTGTTCATTTGACAAAAGCTGATGTGATGACAGGAATGTATATGTCTCCTGCCTAAAGACAAGGTTAATGCATGCACATGCATACCTAAAACGTGCCAACAATTGAACTCTTGCCCCGTCACATGCTTCAGTTTGGTTAAACATCATTGCTCACACAAGTTAATCTTTAATTTGTGCAATAAACATAAAATCCTGTGAACACAGTATCAGATTTAAATATGGTGCTTTACCACACCTTCCCCTAATTCTATCGCTCACTAATTCTCTTGTGCAGACACGCACATGGCTGCTTTGAGTCTTTGCACTGGCATGGATGGCTGCCTTAATTGACTCTTGTTACAGAACCATTCTTGAAAGGAGTACAAATTTTCATGAACTCATACGCAAACTTTATGTTCACTTGTTTAGACACTGCCCAATTAATAAACCACGGTGAAGCATATGTTCAGCCAATTGTTGGTGATACCATTTTGACAAATATAATAGACAATCCTATGATTCTTCTCTCCAAAGAGAAAATACCAACTATGATTTTTCAAACAGCAATGCACCTTTAATACATGACTTATATCAGAAGCTGGAATAAATGTCAATATAGATTCTGTCAGTTGTCTGAAGTGCCAAGTAAACAATATCATTAAGCATCAATTTTCCTCCCCTCTAGACATGTTTGGTGTGAGGTAATTCTTTTTTTTAACAAGTGCATGCTACTAAATTTCTGCCATCTGGTCATGCACAATAGCTAACACTGCAAGCTCAACAATAACATAACCTTGTTGGACTGTTTGCTAACTTTATTTTCTTGCTCAGAATTCAAACAATAAATGACAGCCATGCTTGAAAAATCACATTATCTGGGTGAACAATGTGCTGGTTTACACTGCACAGAAAGGACCATTGGTTGAATGTCATTCCAACCTTGTACATTGTGCAGGAAATCCCATTGGGTAACATTTTTAATCTATGTGGTACTAAATAGGCCATGGGCATAGTTCCAAACTTCTAGACAGGGTGCTGCAGATCACAGCTGTCCCTCCCTGGCTCCCAATGTACAATATACTATTAGGAGTGAGAGAGACACAGACTGTGTCAATCTGTCAATAGTGCTGCAAATCGATTTGTGCCACTTACTGACTGGAAGATTTCATTTCTGGATCAGCCCTACAGACAGAAGCTTCTGTCAATTATACAACACTGGAGAATAGTGTGATGTTATAGACTATAATACAACAGTGGATTTATCAAAAATGATTTAGCCAACGTATGAAAGACAATAAACTTTTTAGCTTTGCGAATATAACAATTTCAGTTCAAAGTGCTACCTTTAAAATTTATGAACAAGAGAGTTTAGGCTAGTACATTATTTTCAACATTACATGGAATCCTCAATGAGCCATAATGTTTCAGGTTAGGTGAAGGTTCTAACTCGTGTCTAACTAGTCTGAGACACAAATCCCCGCCACACCAAGCGACTGAAGGCAAACGTCTTTTTTGTTCCTGGATATCGAAGCAAGCTACCAGCAATTAAATAAGTGAATAGTGACAGAGCACATAGAAATACACTGCCAGCACCAAGTTATTTGATGACTGACAGCTTCAGGTCGATGTCCAGGAGTGGAACAGATGCTGTTCTTCTTTGACTCAATAGAGCCGTTTGCTAATAGAACTAGTGGCTGGCGTCAGCTGAAAGTGTATCTGGGCCTCTGCTGGCTTGAAAATCAAATCTCCTCAGGGTGTGATGCAGTGTTGCTAATAATGAATTCTCCTGAATGGTAGGAGATTACTCATAAATTATATGGCTGAGACGTTAAATAGGGATCGCCTTTGCATTGAGAGAATTTCCCTGAGGGTATTATTACCCTTTAAAACTATAAAAGTCAAACAGGGTGAATGATTTGCAGCTTGAATACGTCATACCAATTTTCCATTCTGCTACAAGAAAACAGCTTTTCTGGGGTTTTTTTTGAATTAGATGAAGGTGACTAGGTTTTAACTACAAAATGTCAGCCTGCCATCAAGACTTAAAAGTCTGTTGGTATTTGTTTAGACTAAGATTTGAACCCTGCACCATACCATAAAAGGTTGAGATTTGGATTTTGCGTGTTCTTTGGAATGGGTTAACAGAGTGGCCAACAATACATAAATTGAAATTGATTGATGTTTCTCCTTTAAGCACAGTCTAAAAATCACCATTAGCTGAGATATCTATCTATCTATCTTCTATCTATCTCCTAGAAGCAGCTCCTCTGCCTACACTCTACTGCAAGTAGTGATACAGGAGAACTCAAAGATCCAGAAAAAAATAGGAAAAGTCCAAGCAGAGCATTTACAAGAATATATATTGTGCAACATAAAAAGTGTGCGCTCCTGAATAAGCTGTTCATCTGTCTAGGACCTGTGCACTTTTCTGTGAATGTAAGGTTTAATTTGAGATATGTTTTAAATTGCTGATGGCTGCATTGATGGAAACAGTACAATATCTTGTTTCCATCGTCAGTTAATAGGTGCCTATTGGGTTGGACGGGTAATGTATAAATGGCACAAAGTTATGAACACGAGGTTGATGATGAGCAAAATTTCTCAATCCAGACACCTTGTTGTTATTCAAGATACACTTCTCCACAATTAATTCATAATCAGTTTTGCTTTTGATATTAAAGCTTAACATTTTTGCTTGTTTGTGTTAACTGAATTAATTTGTGCTTGATAGTTTCATTATATTAATGTTGCTTTAGCCTGTAAAACAGTTGTCTGCGTTAATGTTCTTTTCCAAAAACACCGCAGCGTTATACAAAACTGTATTTAATCCAGTTAGCAAATTACTGTAACAAGACCAGATTGTCAATCATCAAAGTCAAGCAGCTTTACAAAAGCAGGTTGCTGTAGGTCAGTGAGTACAGGGATGATGGGTGGATGAGACTCGATGCGAGTTGATTTTTCACTCATTCTATGAATCTATTGATCGTTGTCATGTTTTTTTGTGTGAATTTTCTTGCTAAATGCTATCCATGTCCTGCAGCTACAGCATGCAGACAATAGGGGGCAAACCAGTTATGGGAACAGTTTTGAAACTGGGGGAGTAAAAGCAGTTTTTACAGGGGGTGAATTTCTGACCTCACCGCGCCTGGCGCAGATCGCGCTGATCCCGGCAAAGAGGGTGTGGGCCTAAAAATTGGTTTTGTGCCCGGCGCCAAACAGTTTGCAATCACCTCAGTTCCTTTCTAACGGCGCAAATCAGATCATGTCCAGAAGCAAGGCCGATTAGCATATTTAAAAAAGTATTTAAATATGCTTAGTTCGTTCGAAACCAAATTCGCCCAGCTCCCAGGACCTTCCGACCTTTGGCATGGTGCGAGACTGGCGAGAATCGCTACTGATTTTCACTAGTGGAGAACAGGCATGATGGCCATGCCAGGGAGCTTGCAGGCCCTTGAAGCCCCCAGTTGGTCAGGGATATGGCCGGGCAGTGCCCACCTGGCACATTAGCAGGGCCCACCTCGCACCCCAGTAGTGCCCACCTGGTACCCTGGCAGTGCATGTCGAGTGTCATGAAGGGGGGTCATGACGGGGGAGCCATAAAATGGGATCAATTAGGAGGGTCCCGATGCCAGCGATTCGCGTTGGGGAGGGAATTGAGAAACACTGATGAGGGCGGGAGGGGCGGTTCCCGATGTCCGTGGGGCAGGGTGGGGGGGTTTCCCATTGGGGTGATTGGGGTGCCCTTCCAAAACAGCATCCATCCACTTAGCAGCCAGGCTCACCGGCATGTTTAGTCCCTTTTTCCCCCCAACCCGAACCAACACGCAACTCACCACTCTCCAAAAATTGACCGAGTGTGGGACGATTGCGGTCCGGATTGAGCCATCACACTGGTGTTCTCACCGTTATGGCACTTAAGCTTTTTTTTTAGCAGAAAATCGATGCCATTAAATACATCAAATTGTAATAATCTGTATGGGTAATTGAAGCCTAGTTACTGTAATATCGTTACTTTCGGGTAAAATCACACAATATACTTTTGCACTAATATTGCAGAACTATATTTCGCCCTAGTTATGTTTGGTTCTCTTCAAAAAGTTTCTCTTTTATTAGTTGAGGCGTGTTGATTTAGCTGATATAATCAGACACAAATTATTAAAACTACTTTCCTTCTCCATGAACACTAATTAATGCTTCAAAAATTGACACATTGTAAGAGGATTATCATCTGGTTTAATCTCATATGATTTCAGTTTTTGTTTTCTTTTTACTTCTAAATAGCTTGCAGACTCGTACTGTAGTGAGAAATAATAAAGCAGGCATTCTCAGAACGCTTCAGGACATGGATAACATTTAGCAAGAAAAGGCTTTGTCAACCAGGAATAATGAGTGAGGGGTCAATGGTCTTATGGTTAAGAGGATGGCATCTCTCACACACAAACAAGACAACGATCAATAGCTAGTAGAAAAACTGTAAAAATCAGCTTGCATCAAGTCTCATCCACCCATCATCCCTGTGCTCACTGACCTACATTGACCATGGTGAAACATAAAATGACTGTGCCTTTCACAAACATCAGATATCCCAAAGTGCTTTACAGTCGATGGTGTACTTTTGAAGTATAGCCATTGTAATACAGGCAATGCAACAGCCACACAGCAAACTCCCACAAACAGCAATGTGATAATGAGAGATAATCTGATTTCTTTTAGATTGCTGCTTGTCAGACAAATATTGTTCAGCATACCTCCCCTTCAAAAAAGAACTATGGGATCTTTAACATCCACCAGGGCAAAGCCCTCAGCGCTAGAATTCCCTCCCTAAGCCTCTCCGATACTCTGCCTCTCTTTCCTCCTTTAAGACATTCCATGAAATCTGTCTGTGATTTTGGAAATTGAGGAATTTATTCCCTTACTGGAGGGAGGGGAGCAGCGTAAATTAGCATAGAAGGTTTGGTAAAGAATAAAAGAATTCCTGGAGTGAAAGGGTGGAAGCTGTTGTGGCACATGGCCCAATTCTGTGTGGAGGGAACTGCAAATGATTTGACCATGAGAACATTTTCTTGCAGAATGAGATAGCCTCATAGCTGGTTTGGAATGAGACTGGTCAGGTTCAGTCAGTGCTGTGAGTATCTCAGAGGAATTTAAGAGTTGATTGTGCAGGAAGACACCGAGCTAATAGCAAGCCTTTCACAGCAGTCAATTGTTGTAAAATTGCTCCATGCAGTGTCTGGTTTGGGCACCTGAGATGTTAGAATAAGAGAGAAAATAAAGACACAAGCTAAAATTTCACAACAAATGTTCAAACTGCCATGAGCAGAGAAATACAACAGGTACTCTCAGCATTCTCTGTCCTTATATTGAAAAGTAAAATGTTGTTGGATATTATGCTCAATGTGAAGGTTTGCTACTGGCTCCATGATTTTAAATGTTAACAGCGATATTGTCAACTGTTCAGCAGAAACTGCTGCTGCTTTCTGTATCTGGTTTTGAACTGGTTTCCTGTGGATCATCCCTCCAGGCAGCTAGTACTAAGAGCAGAAGAAACTAGTTTTAAGTTTATTTATTAGTGTCACAAGTAGGCTTACATTGACACTGCAATGAAGTTACTGTGAAAATCCCTAGTCGCCACACTCCGGTGCCTGTTCGGGTACACTGAGGGAGAATGTAGCATGGCCAATGCACCTAACCAGCTCAGCTTTCGGACTGTGGGAGGAAACTGGAGCACCTGGAGGAAACCTACGCAGACACGGGGAGAACGTGCAGACTCTGCACAGACAGTGACCCAAGCCAAGAATCGAAATTGGGTCCTGATGCGCGACAATCAAGCACGTGGAACAAGGCTTCAGTATTGAAGGCTTTTATTGTCTAACAATGGAACTAACTAACACGAATACACCAGTTCAGACTGAAGGGGTCCTGCCGGAGCAGAGGGTCTTATACCTCTCCTCCGGAGGCGGGGCCCCACCGGGATGTGCCATAATAACCTTTACAACAGGTAAACACCCTAACCCAACAACATTGTACAACCCCCACAGTGACAACACCCTAACCCAACAGTAACATAAGAACAACCCCCAGTGGTAACCAACGATGGTTCACCACATTCACCCCCCCTTTAAAAACAAAGGCCGGCGGGGTGCAAAAAAAAACAGGTCATATGTACAAAATTCACAAGTCCAGACGGTCTGGAGGACCGCACCGTCGCTGTGATCTCCTCAACACCGGTTGCGAAACCGGAGCAGGTGCTTGCGGTGGCGTTCTCTGCAAAACAACGTCCGGCTGTCCCCTCAAGGACTCCCGGGCCGGTTGGCCCTGGTGAGGCGATGGTGCAGGGGATCCTGGAACCTTCGGTGGTGGCGCCGATCTCCGAGTCTCAGGCAAGCTGTACATGGTAGTAGGACTGTTATGCACTGGTCCCGGTGCTGACCGCGCCACGTCTGGGGAAGAAATGAGTAGTAGGGGATTCGTGACAGGGGGTATGGGAGCGACAGGAGTTGCTACGTCCCCTGCGGGTGCCAGGTCTCGAATGGAGACAGTGTCCTCTCGCCCGTCAGGATATGCCACATAGGCATACTGAGGGTTGGCGTGGAGGAGTTGGACCGGTTCGACCAAGGGGTCGGACCTGCGAGCCCTCACATGTCGCCGCAGAAGGACGGGTCCTGGGTACGTCAACCAGGCTGGTAATGAGATCCCCGAGGACGACTTCCGAGGGAATGAGAACATCCTCTCGTGGGGAGTAGCATTGGTTGCCGTACACAGGAGGGAGCGGATAGAATGGAGCGCATTTGGAAGGACCTCCTGCCAACGGGAGACTGGAAGGCCCCTGGATTTCAGTGCCAGTAGGACAGCCTTCCAGACTGTAGCATTCTCCCTTTCCACCTGTCCGTTACCCCTAGGGTTGTAGCTCGTGGTTCTACTAGAGGCAATCCCGAATGAGAGCAGGAATTGCCTCAAGTCGTTGCTCATGAACGACGAGCCCCTGTCGCTATGAATGTAGCAGGGGTACCCGAACAGGGTAAAAAGCTCACCGAATGCCTTGATGACGGTGGCAGTCGACGTGTCCGCACAGGGGACAACAAACGGGAACCGGGAGTACTCGTCTATTATGTTGAGGAAATAGACGTTCCGGTCCGTTGAGGGAAGGGGGCCCTTAAAATCCACACTCAGCCTCTCAAAAGGGCGAGTGGCCTTGACCAATTGTGCCCGGTCTGGTCGATAAAAGTGTGGTTTGCATTCTGCGCAAATCCGACAGCTTCTCGTCACTGACCTGACATCCTCCACCGAGTAGGGCAGGTTGCGGGCTTTGACGAAATGGTAGAGTCGGGTGACTCCAGGATGACACAGGTCATTGTGGAGGGCCTTCAAGCGGTCCTCCTGCATGATGGCGCATGTTCCGCGCGAGAGGGCATCCGAGGGCTCATTGAGCTTCCCTGGACGATACATAATATCGTAATTATAGGTGGAGAGCTCAATTCTCCACCGCAAGATCTTATCGTTCTTGATCTTGCCCCTCTGCGTGTTGCTGAACATAAACGCCACGGATCGTTGATCCGTGATCAGAGTGAACCGCTTACCCGCCAGGTAATGGCGCCAGTGTCTGACTGCCTCCACAATGGCCTGAGCCTCCTTCTCCACCGCTGAGTGCCGAATTTCGGGGCCTTGAAGGGTGCGGGAAAAGAACGCGACGGGCCTGCCTGCCTGGTTTAGTGTGGCGGCTAGGGCGAAATCAGATGCATCACTCTCCACCTGGAAAGGGATGGATTCATCCACCGCGTGCATCGTGGTTTTCGAAATGTCGCTTTTCAAAGCCTTGAAGGCCAATTGGGCCTCCGGCGTAAGTGGGAAGGTCGTGGACTTGATGAGCGGACGAGCTTTGTCTGCGCAGTTGGGGACCCACTGCGCATAGTACGAAAAGAACCCGAGGCATCTCCTCCGTGCTTTCGTGCTAGCGGGCAAGGGAAGATCAGTAAGGGGGCGCATACGGTCTGGATCAGGGCCAATGACCCCGTTTTCCACCACGTATCCAAGGATGGCTAACCTGCGCGTACGGAATACACACTTCTCCCTGTTATAGGTCAGATTCAGGCGAGATGCGGTGCGCAGAAAGTGTTGGAGATTCGTGTCATGGTCCTGCTGGTCATGGCCGCAGATGGTGACGTTATCCAGGTATGGGAAGGTAGCCCGCAACCCGTTCTGGTCCACCATTCGGTCCATAGCACGCTGGAAGACCGAGACCCCATTGGTGACACCAAATGGAACCCTGAGGAAATGGTATAGACGACCATCCGCCTCAAAAGCCGTATATTGTCGGTCCTCTGGGCGGATGGGGAGTTGATGGTAGGCGGACTTAAGGTCTATGGTAGAGAACACTCGGTACTGCGCAATCTGATTGACCATATCAGAAATGCGCGGGAGAGGATACGCATCCAGCTGCGTATAACGGTTAATGGTCTGACTGTAGTCGATGACCATCCGAGGTTTGTTCCCGCTTTTGACTACCACGACCTGCGCTCTCCACGGACTAGCACTGGCCTGTATGATCCCTTCCTTGAGGAGCCGCTGAACCTCAGATCTAATAAAGATCCGGTCTTCAGCGCTGTAACGCCTACTTTTAGTAGCGATGGGCTTGCAGCCTGGTACCAGATTCTTAAATAGGGATGGTGTAGTGATTTTCAGAGTGGAAAGATTGCATGCGGGGCGCTTTGGGCAATTTGGAGGCTGTGGCTGATTCCCTACTGCCAGTGAAGGGAGTGGCCCACCGTACTGTAGGATCACACTCTTCATGTGGACCATAAAATTTAGTCCGAGGAGAATTGGCGCACAAAGGTGAGGTAACACAAGGAGCCTGTATTGCTCGTAAATTGTGCCCTGTACCTCTAGAGTTACCATACATCGTCCTTGGATCGGTACAGACCGGGACCGTGATGCCATGGAAATTGTCAGCTTGGCAGGGAGAACCCGGAGTCCACACCTTTTAGCAGTGTCAGGGTGTATGAAACTCTCGGTGCTCCCACTGTCAAACAGACAATTCACAGTTCAACCATTTACCTTGATATCCATCATTGAATTCTCAAGCCTGTGGTGCTTAGTCTGGTCCAGGGAGATCGATGCCACCGTTGGCCCCTGGGCATCACTGCATGCCGCCGATGTTGATGCTGAGGACCCCTGCTGGTCGCTCCTAGTCGTCGTGGACCATGATGGCCGCCCCCATGAATCGCACGTGGGCGAGGGCGCCAAACGCAGCGACTCCTGGTGGTCTTCCTCCTCCTCCGTCAGCCACGATGGCGCCGTCCTGGATTCGCACGTGGTCGGACCTCGTGGGTACTGCGACGCCGAAGGAGATTGTCTCCGCTCTGGAGGGTTACAAGCTGCCCTGCCGTTTTTGGACTTCGACCTGCAAACTTTACCGTAGTGGCCTTTTTTACCGCACTGGCTGCAGATTGCTGTTCTTGCCGGACACTGTTGCCGTGGATGCTTGGCCCCACCGCAAAAATAGCATCGCTGGCCGCCTGGAGCTGCCGCCGTCGTCGGATCGATCTGGGAGCGCGAGTTTGCGGGACGAGGAGGGATTTGAGCTTGCTCCTGCCACGTTGACTCCACGTGGTCCTCGGGGTACAGCGCCAAGCTTTTCGACGCCGCTTCCAGCATCTCAGCCATCTCCATCGCTTGGGTCAAGTCGAGGTTCCCCTTTTCCAGTAATTTAAGCCGGATGTACGAGGACCCTACCCCTGCTACGAACGCGTCTCGGGCGAGGTCGTACATGTATTGTTCGGCTGATACATCTTTACAATCGCAACCCCTGGCAAGCTGCAGGAGCTCATTGGCGTAGTCCTCCATGGTTTCGCCCGACTGCCGACGTCGTGTAGCGAGGAGGTAACGAGCGTGTATCTCGTTGGGTGTATCGTTTCTTCAAGAGCTCGACGGCCCTCGGGTAAGTGGTAGCCGCATGAATCGCGAGATAAATCGTGTCGCTTACCCTTGCGTGGAGGACTTGGAGTTTGTCACTGTCTGTAGTAATAGCTACAGAGGCAGCCAGGTAGTCTTCGAAACACTTCCACCAGTGGTCGAAGGTGTTAGCGGCATTGACCGCACGTGGGTCCAACGCCAGACGATCTGGTTTCAAAATCTGTTCCATACTCTTTTTTTTGTACAGCTGAGAGTTTTCTGTTAGACAATAAAATTGATGCGCGACAATCAAGCACGTGGAACAAGGCTTCAGTATTGAAGGCTTTTATTGTCTAACAATGGAACTAACTAACACGAATACACCAGTTCAGACTGAAGGGGTCCTGCCGGAGCAGAGGGTCTTATACCTCTCCTCCGGAGGCGGGGCCCCACCGGGATGTGCCATAATAACCTTTACAACAGGTAAACACCCTAACCCAACAACATTGTACAACCCCCACAGTGACAACACCCTAACCCAACAGTAACATAAGAACAACCCCCAGTGGTAACCAACGATGGTTCACCACAGGTCCCTGGCGCTGTGCGGCAGCAGTGCTAACCACTGTGGCACTATGCCACAAGAGCAGGAGTAGAGCATACCACCCTCCGAGCCTGCTGCACCATTAACCAAGATCATGGCTGAACTTTAATATCAATTGCAATTTTCTGCCCTCCCCATACTGTTTATTCTTCTAAACTCCAGAGAAGCGAGGACCCCACTTTCTTTCCTATAATCAATATTTTGGTCATCCTTTGCTGATTTTCAGAACCTAAACAATCCTCAGGCTTACTGATATTCTCCGCAAGCGTGGAAGCCTCTTCATTTAATCTAATACTACCCTTGTTCTCTCATTAGTGATGCTTGTACTAATTTTCCAGTGCAGTTTTAATTCCATACAGGAGTGTTTATCATTTTTTAATCATTCCTGAGTTGTGAGCATCGCAGGCAAGGCCAATACTTATTGCCCCTCCCCAATTGCCTTTCAGAGAGTGATGGAACTGCCTTCTTGAACCTCTTGCAGTCTGTGCAGTGAAGGTATTCCACAGTGTTGATAGAGAAAGAGTTTGAGGATTTTGACCAAGTAGTGATGAAGGAATGATGATATATTGACCTGCTCAGGTCATGTGTAAACTATTGCATACTGAGATAGGGACCTGCTCGTGTGTAAACTATTGTACACAGAGTTAGAGACCTGCTCGTTGTACGCTGATTTACACAGTTAGAAACCTGTCACATGGATGTCACTTGCCACTCACTTAAAATGTTTTCTACATCAATTAGTTACTGGCTGCTGACCTCCACGCTCACTTCGATCTATATCTGGTTCGTTTAGCTGGGAGAATTTCTTCCAGAAGGAGGAATGAGTTCATCTCTTCTCTCTGGAACAACCTTAAGAGAAGCATCAGAAAAGTGTTGAGCTGCCAACAGATTACTGCTGAGGCCAGCACTGATCCACTGAGTACCCTCCCGCTACATCCCCCAGACCAGCACTGACCCACTGTGCACCCTCCTGCTGCATCCCCCAGACCAGCTCTGACCAACTGTGCACCCCCCCGCTACATCCCCCAGACCAGCACTGACCCACTGTGCACCCTCCCGCTACATGCCCCAGACCAGCACTGACCCACTGTGCACCCCCCCGCTACATCCCCCAGACCAGCACTGACCCACTGTGCACCCTCCCGCTACATGCCCCAGACCAGCACTGACCCACTGTGCACCCCCCCGCTACATCCCCCAGACCAGCACTGACCCACTGTGCACCCCCCCCGCTACATCCCCCAGATCAGCACTGACCCACTGAGTACCCTCCCGCTACATGCCTCAGACCAGCACTGACCCACTGTGCACCCCCCCGCTACATCCCCCAGATCAGCACTGACCCACTGTGCACCCCCCCGCTACATCCCCCAGACCAGCACTGACCCACTGTGCACCCCCCCGCTACATCCCCCAGATCAGCACTGACCCACTGTGCACCCTCCTGCTGCATCCCCCAGACCAGCACTGACCCACTGTGCACCCTCCCGCTACATGCCCCAGACCAGCACTGACCCACTGTGCACCCTCCCGCTACATGCCCCAGACCAGCACTGACCCACTGTGCACCCTCCCGCTACATGCCCCAGACCAGCACTGACCCACTGTGCACCCTCCCGCTACATGCCCCAGACCAGCACTGACCCACTGTGCACCCCCCCGCTACATCCCCCAGATCAGCACTGACCCACTGTCCACCCTCCTGCTACATCCCCCAGACCAGCACTGACCCACTGTGCACCCCCCCGCTACATCCCCCAGACCAGCACTGACCCACTGTGTACCCTCCTGCTACATGCCCCAGACCAGCACTGACCCACTGTGCACCCTCCCGCTACATGCCCCAGACCAGCACTGACCCACTGTGCACCCTCCCGCTACATGCCCCAGACCAGCACTGACCCACTGTGCACCCTCCTGCTGCATCCCCCATGCCAGCATCAAGCACCATTATAGCTGCCACTTATTTTTAAAGATTGTCCTCTGTAACAATCTCCTACCCCCACGCCTCCTCGGCATCACTAATTAGGCACCAAACTGACCTCCAGGCCAATTAGGGTCTTTGCCATTAAAAATCGTGTTGTGTCACTGACTCAGTTTGGGGATCCAGGGATGACTCAGCCATCGTTTCCTGACTCAGAATACAGTTGTGGAACACAGAAAGTTAAATGGCCCAGAAATTAACCATGAGCCAACAGGGACAAGTCAGAATCTTAACCGTGAGCCTATGGGGACATGCCAGAACCTTAACCGTGATCCTATGGGGACATGCCAGAACCTTAACCGTGAGCCTATGGGGACATGCCAGAACCTTAACCGTGAGCCTATGGGGACATGCCAGAACCTTAACCGTGAGCCTATGGGGACAAGCCAGAACCTAATGTGTGTGGGAGTGAGTCAACCCTTTCAAAGCACTCCTCCAGGTTTCTTGATCTTTTTAATACAGTGATTTACTTGGCAATTTTATCATGTGGTGAGCCAGGGACTGGGTCAGACCAGTTTCACAAAAACATCTTCTAACTAAAATTTAATTATAAAATGCTTCCAGAGAAGCCTTGGATACCTAATAAACAGCCCAAAATGGCAGGGAGCACATGTCCAGCAAAGCATGTTAAATTTCTAGACCACTGCACACGACTATCATTGCTACTCACTTCCGGATTGTACTCATAAACTAGGCACTCAGCAAAGCTTAATCTACCACTGCAGTGTATCATATACAATATATCATATATGTTGTATACCATTGTGATATATTTAAACGTGTTGTATGATTGCTTTAAGAGCTGGTCACATGATTTGATGGTGATGCCGTCAGGATGTTGCCACAGGTTGCTGTTTTACTTTCAGTTTGTTCTCTGTAGGGCAAGAGCTCCTTCAATAAATCTGTTGCTGTTAGTTTGAATCTACGTGTGCAAACCACACCTTTTCCTTTTGTTAAAACCCACAACCCCTAACATAGTTAGAACATTACAACCGTGAACACGTGTCAATGTGTTGCAACTGAAGAACATAAACAGTGGGTTATTGCACATTGTTTGAGTAACCAAGAGATACCAATTTTAGCACAAGTGATAGAAGTATATTAAACTAGCCTACAAATCCACGCCAGCTATTTGACTATGCATAAATCAGGGGGAAATCATGTTCATGCTTGGTATCCACAAGCCTGCAGGGATCACTAAATAGTCAGCAGGTGTGGGAACCTGGGCATTTTTTCCCTTCCCCAGCATGGCAAAAGTGAGGCCATTGATAGCGATTGCAATTTCCTAACCAAGGATTCAAACTTGGACTTTCTTGACCTCTTTGGTTTAACATACGACAACTATTTCATTTACCCACACTTTATTTATCCATTAAAGGTAAAGCAAAAATATTGAAAAGTGGCAGTTATATTAATTCCAGAAAATAAGGTAAAATGATTGCTACAACTTCAACCTAGATCACACATTTTGCACATGTAAATGAGATCGTCCTATTCCAATTCCGTTTTTTAAAATTTCTTTTCTTTACTGTCCAAATTGGAAGTTGGATGATAGTTTTTCCTTGTGGCTTAATACCCACAGGAAATTAGTTCAGGAGAAATAGATTTTATTTCAGGATCCTTGGCAAAACATGACAGACAGAAGACCATCATTCCTCTGTTTCAGCTAGATTTGCACCTTAGTCCTGGAGCTTAAACTAACTATTTTCTAACACAACATATGGCGCAATCATCCAAAGGGGAAAGAGAGCCTACATTTCATCTGTTATACTGGATTGTACTGAGGTTTCAGAAAGGGAAAAAACTATCTTGCCACACAGTGTACCGTTTGCTTTTAGCACTCATATCCTTGTTGTCTTGACAAGGTTAATTGAGTTAACTGGAATTTAAGTTCAGTGCTGAAACAATGCAGCTGCCATCCCTTTGACATCTCCACCATCCTTGAAATTGCGATCAGTATAACCCACGTGACAGAGTAAGCTTTTATAAGCTACACAAATGGACAGGTTCCCAACTGAAAGTCCTCGGGCTAAAAATTCGATTAGGCTCGTTAGCGGGTGCAGAGATTGGGACGCATAATTACTTCGCATCTAGTCGAGTTGAGGCAAGCAGTACATAAACTTGTGTGCTGCTGATCTCAATGATTGTGCTCTGCAGCCCAGTGTGAAAGGCATTGCTGACTGGCTGCACACTCTGTATGGGGGCCTAGGTGTGTGCTTGGCTGACATGACTTACAGCTAGCCTGCACTTCTTAAAAGCTGTCTGCACTTCACAAAGAGGGGCTCATGTCATGGTAGCCACTGGAAATGTGTCAAAAAGGAATGCAGGAAGATGCAAATGAAACAACAAGTCAAAGAGAAGGTTTCCAGATTCTCCGATGTAGCACTGGAGGCCTTCCATAGGGGGCCAGGAGGATGTCCTAGTGTACCCTCAATAGGGAATGGGAGCAGATGACCATGGAGGTGATTGGCCAGAGTCTGGCCCTGAGGATCTAGATTCAGTGCTGAAAAAAGTTCAATAATCTCACAAGAGTGGTTAAGGTCAATGTTTGCATTTGACCCAACGCACCAACAACTGCTCCCACTGTTCAATAAACCCCATTGCTCACCCATCAGCAGACAGGACTCATGCCTAACATTCCGATGCCCCTTCTCACCCTCACACATTTACCAATGCCTCAGATCCTCTTCCCCTAACTTCCAGATACTTCTGTTATTCGGCTGTGGCAGGCCCATCACCCCAATACTTTCACTGACATTCTTCCCTTCCTCTTGCAAAGCCAGGTCACACGTAATTGCAGGGAGCAACAGAGAACTAGCAAGAGACAGGCTCTGTCTCCTGAATGCTTTGGAGGAGACGGTGCTCCTCATTATAGCATCTGCCACATTCAGGATGATGGTAAGCCCCTGTCTCGTGCATATTCTCAAATCTCTCTTCAACCTCATCCTGTTATGCGGCTCATAGGCACATGCTGTGGATAGAATGACCACAGGTCTACTGACTTCCACCCAACTGACCTTTCCTTACCTTAAACATCCTGTTGAGCATCAGGTAGCCAAGTCCTGCTGCCTTGCCAGCCAATGCAGCCTCAGCATGAAAGGTTTGAACAACAGTAGATGCCTGATGAAGAAATATTGCAAATTGTTTGAAACTTACAGCTCAGATGCCGGAACTTGGCGTAAGTTAAAGGGCGGAATAGAGTCAGAAACAGCATGTAGAAAATCACCAGGCATGAGTGAGCTGCAACCAAGCCAGGAGGAAAGGATAGTTCATTTGCCAGCTCCATGGAGGGCAAGGACACATACAAGCTCAGCTTCAGGAGATGCAGATGGGGCACAAGAGATCACTGATGAGAATGCGTGCAGAAATACTTCCTGCATTGGCAGACCAACCAGACAACCTGTTGTCATTGTTAAGGAGAGAGGAGGTGTCTTCATGCAGAGCTTGAACCAAAGTTTTCAGTGTGGCAGTGGGGGCCAATTCTATGACAGAATTTTCAAACCCACCCGTGATGCAGCATTTGATATCCAATGGCATACCTTCCATTATAGCACAGGCAGAATCCATCCAACATGTAGGTGCTGCATTGGAAGATCGTGAGATCCATGTTTGTTGCAAAACCATCCAAGCTTGGGCATCAGTACTCAAAGGAACTTGCAGGGTCTCACAAGCAGTCCAGCAAATTGATGTTCCAGCAGCTTACAAGGATTGCTGGGGCTTTGCCCCTGGGTAGTGGCAGTGGTTCTGTAATACACAAACCTGCGGTCTTCCCTCTGGGTGACAACATTTGTGCTCCTCTAACTGTTGCTCCTCAAGTGCCCTTGTTGCTGCCACCCATGTCCAAATGGGCCATCTAGGCCTAGAACTGCTCAAAGGCGGCTGTAAGGTTATCTGCAGCCTCACCCATTGAAAATTAATTGGTTTCCACCAACCCTGCTGTAACGGTTAGTGTAGGAGCACTGGGCCAAAGGCACTCCCTGGACAGGTACTAAGGAAATGCACAGGTGCATGATTCAGGTTTGTATATATTATTGAAAGTATTGTTGGATAAAATTGTTATCAACTGATTCTGCGTGGTGTCCTTTATTTAAGGATAAGTAAGTAGCATGAAGGTGCAGCAGGAAACTGGGTGCTGTGAGTCCGAATGCGGAATACTGTTGATTTGGTAGGTGAGGGAATTTGGTGCAGTTAGCGAGGAGGTGCTGTTTGGCCTTTCACATAAACAGGAGTGGTGTGAGAGAGGGAGACAAGGACAGCAAACTCTGAGAGCTAAAAATATGAAGCGTTAAGTCATGAGCAGGTAGGTGAGTTTGAAATTTTTATTTCTCTCTCTAAACTGGGACAGTAGTTTGAACTAGTACAGAACTGGGGAAATATAGGTAGTTTATTAAATTGATAGCATAACTAATTAAACGTCATGGCATAACTACAGGTAATCGTTCAATAGTATTTTAAACTTGAAACCTCATCAGCTAAGATAAAACCAAAGCTGAAAACCCCACTGGACCTGATGGTCTACATCCAAATGTCTAAATGGAGTATCATAGAATCATACAGTGCAAAAGGAGGCCATTCGGCCCATCAAGTCTGCACCGACCACAATCCCACCCATAACCCCATACATTTACCCTAGCTAGTCCCCCTGACACGAAGGGGCAATTTAGCATGGCCAATCCACCGAACCCACAAATCTCCAGACCGTGGGAGAAAACCGGAGCACCAGGAGGAAACCCACGCAGACACGGGAAGAATGTGCAAACTCCACGCAGACAGTGACCCAAGCTGGGAATCGAAGCCATGTCCCTGCGCTGTGAGGCAGCAGTGCTAACCAGCGAGTGGTTGCAGAGATAGTAGAGGCATTTGGTTGAATCTTCTAAAGTTTCTTAGAATCTGGAAATGTCCCAGTAGATTGGAAAACTTCAAATGTAACACCTTTATTCAAGAAAGCGGGGGAGCCACACAATGAGAACCTACAGCCAGTTATCCTAACATTTGTAATTTGGAAAATGCGAGAATCCATTATGAAGAATGTGGTAGCAGAGCATATTAGAAACTCAAAATGCAATCAGGCACAATCAGGCAGAGTCAACATGGTTTTGTGAAAAGGAAATTGTGTTGGATAAAGTTATTAGTGTTCCTTGAGGATGTAACAAGCAGAATGGATAAAGGGCAACTAGTAGATGTAAATTATTTGGGATGTTCAAAAGGCATTCAAAAAGGTGCCAGGATAAAAGTTTACAGTGTGAGGTAGTATATTAACGTGGATGGAGGACTGGCTGACTAACAGGAAACAAAAAGTTGGGATAAATGAATGATTTTCAGGTTGGCAAACTGTAATGCGTGGAGTGTGACCAGCGCCTCCATGTTGGGGATATTGGCCGAGGAGAGGACACTCACATTGCGACGCCCATTCGGCCAGTGGATTTGCAGCATTTTGCAGAGAGGACGTTAGTGAAATCTCTCCAGGGATTTGAGGTGTCTGCTATACATTGTCCATGTTTCTGATGTACACAGGAGGCCGGGGACCACGGCTGCTCTGCAGACCATGGGTTTAGAGCTGGATTTCAGGTCTCGGTCTTCGAACACTCTGTTCCTCAGGTGACTGAACACTGCACTCTCTCTCTCGTGCCTTGTCGTCTTGTCCCTGCTGGTGCTGCTCCTCAGCCCCCCCTCCGCACCCTCCCCTCGCCCCCCCCCCCCCGCCCCCCTGGCCCCTCTCTCCCCACTACTGCCCCTCCCCTCGCTGCTGCTCCTCTCCCCTCGCTGCTGCTCCTCTCCCCCCGCTGCTGCTCCTCTCCCCCCGCTGCTGCTCCTCTCCCCCCGCTGCTGCTCCTCTCCCCCCGCTGCTGCTCCTCTCCCCCCGCTGCTGCTCCTCTCCCCCCGCTGCTGCCCCTCCCCCCGCTGCTGCTCCTCTCCCCCCGCTGCTGCCCCTCCCCCCGCTGCTGCTCCTCTCCCCCCCGCTGCTGCCCCTCCCCCTGCTGCTGCTCCTCTCCCCCCCCACTGCTGCTCCTCTCCCCACTGCTGCTCCTCCCCCCCCCCACTGCTGCTCCTCTCCCCCCGCTGCTGCTCCTCTCCCCTCGCTGCTGCTCCTCCCCCCCCACTGCTGCTCCTCTCCCCCTGCTGCTGCACCTCTCCCCCCGCTGCTGCTCCTCTCCTCCCGCTGCTGCTCCTCTCCCCCCGCTGCTGCCCCCCTCCCCCCGCTGCTGCTCCTCTCCCTCCGCTGCTGCCCCTCTCCCCCCACTGCTGCTCCTCTCCCCCCGCTGCTGCTCCTCTCCCCCCGCTGCTGCTCCTCTCCCCCCGCTGCTGCTCCTCTCCCCCCGCTGCTGCCCCTCCCCCCCCCACTGCTGCCCCCCTCCCCGCTGCTGCTCCTCTCCCCCCGCTGCTGCTCCTCTCCCCTCGCTGCTGCCCCCCTCCCCGCTGCTGCTCCTCTCCCCTCGCTGCTGCCCCCCTCCCCGCTGCTGCTCCTCTCCCCTCGCTGCTGCCCCCCTCCCCACTGCTGCTCCTCTGCCCCCACTGCTGCTCCTCTCCCCTCGCTGCTGCTCCTCTCCCTTCGCTGCTGCTCCTCTCCCCCCGCTGCTGCTCCTCTCCCCCCGCTGCTGCTCCTCTCCCCTCGCTGCTCCTCCTCTCCCCTCGCTGCTGCTCCTCCCCCCCCACTGCTGCTCCTCTCCCCTCGCTGCTGCTCCTCTCCCCCCGCTGCTGCTCCTCTCCCCCCCCCACTGCTGCTCCTCTCCCCTCGCTGCTGCTCCTCTCCCCTCGCTGCTGCTCCCTAATTGGAGCTTCTCCACAGCCAGTCAACTTACAGTTTTCCTGTGATGTTCTCCTGTCCCAGTACAGTGTAAGAAGTCTCTCAACACCAGGTTCAAGTCCAACAGATTTCTTTGGCAGCACCGGCTTTCAGAATGCTGCCCCTTCATCAGGTGAGTGCCTGATGAACCTGTTGGGCTTTAACCTGGTGTTGTGGGACTACGTCCTGTGCTTACCCCAGTCCAATGCCGGCAATTCCACATCATGGCATCCAGTACAGTGTGTCTCTCGCTGGTCTGGCTGTCTCCGCTCCCGAGAAGGGAAGTGTGATATGTTGGCAATGTCACCAGCTCCACTAGAAGCATTGCTGATGTAGAAATTGAGGACCACAATGATCTTCACGTCAGCTGACAGGGTTGTTTTGCCTCGTTATATGTACCTTTGAGGAGATAGCCCCTATTAGTAAATGCAGGCTTTCTGCTGACTGGCCTCTAAACACCTCTGGCCTCCTTGTCAAAATCCAACACCACTGCTTTCCTAATCCAAAAGCCCCTCAAAATGTTTTCAACAACTTATGACACAGTACTTCCACTCTGCAGCAGCAGAAAGAAATCAAAGGACCTCACCCAGTATAACGATCCCTTCATATAGCGCTGGTAGGAATGAAGGGATGTCCCTCGTGTAGCTGAATTGTTAGACAAGTTTAAAAGACAGTGTTAACAGGACCAGAATGTGGATCAGGCACCAAATCAGCATTAGACACTATTTGATGTAGTGATCTGCCCAGTCTGCTTTCTTCTGGCACATACCTGCGCTAACACCATTCCAATCATGGCACAGCTCAGAGGACTGTGCCAGGAGTGGTCGTAAGCCATACTGCTGCCACTTTATGAGCTCTGGGTTTCTGTAGCGCCATTATCCACAAATGGCTCGACATGGCCAAATTTTAGAGGCCAATATTTGCTCTTTATATTCCAGAACAGAACTCTTTAAATTCTGATGATGCTATAGCTCACATTGATTCCACCGATCTCTGTTGTACTTACGTTGCTATTAAATAATTAAATGCCTCACTCATATCACTTACATTGTTACAGATATATTTATTCTGGATTTGAGCTGCTTGATTATTTTCAATTGTTTTCTTTTTTAGTCCTTTAGATATTTCCCCAGATTAACAGCGTTCAGCATTACCAACAGTCACCCTTGTTGGGTTTCCTCTGGTTGGAGAGAGTTTGGAGCACAGCATCGATCACTGAGACTGTCATGTCTAGAGGGTTGGAAGTGATTGATTTTTCAGTGCTAGAGTGTATTAATAGCTTCGATCATTATGCCTCAAAGACTGAACATTTGGATTTCTAACAAACTGCTTATGATGTGCTCTTCACATACTCACAGAATCACTAGTTGAATAATCTCCTGAGTTTTCAGATGACACTTTTTTAAAAAACATGTAGTTGACAGACCTCAAACAAATTCAATTCAATTCAGTTCATTACACTGGATAATTCAGCACTCCTAATAAGCTGTTTCTGAGATCCTCTCAATTTATTCTCATGTTTAGCATAGTTAAAGACGTTGCAATTGCATTCCAGCTTGCTGAATGTAACATCTTTTTGCAAAACTAAACTCGCCAACGGCCTGGAGCTTCTAATCCCTTCATGCCAACCTAGCTATGTCATTCTGAGGTAAGCATGGTAAGAAGTCTCACAACACCAGGTTAAAGTCCAACAGGTTTATTTGGAATTACAAGCTTTCAGAGCACTGCTCCTTCATCAGGTGAATGGAGAGGTAGGTTTCACAAACACGACTGGGGCAACTTTGAATTTCTCACATAATTAGACCCTAAATGACAAAACACACACCCACCACTACCCATTTGCTGTTTTCTATGATAGTTCATAGCTTTTGCAATGGTTTACTCCCTAATCGTTATTGACTTCTTTAGCTAGACTACCAAAAGAAAACCAATGGCCTAGAATTAGCGGTCAGTGGCAAGGAAATGGCACTTAACATTCACCATGGCTAACAACTGCCCAGAAATCTTTTGCGAGCTTTTTAACTTGGACTTGCTGTCTGATCCAGCACACTGCTTCAATTGGAAACCTGATAACGTTCCCTTGGGTGCAACAAAAGAAACAGCAAGGTTTTTAAGCGATGAGGTTGAGGAACATTTACATCTGGACAATAGGAAAGCAACTGCTAGAAACTGCAGTTGTGCCTGGAAAATTGGAAACCAGAAGGATTCACAAAAAACGATCGAAATTGCAAAATAATCTTTCCAGGCCAGTGACCAGAGACACTGGTTTTCAGGTCTCTGTGCTAAAACACAAGATACAGCAAAGAACAAAGAACAATACAGCATAGGACAGGCCCTTCAGCCCACCAAGCTTACACAAGTACGTGATTTCTATCCCTCTCATCGCCTCCAGTTCATGTGTCTATCAAGGTACACTTTGAATGTGGCTAACATGTCTGCTTTCACCACCCCCACAGACAATGCGTTCCAGGCACCCAACACCCTGTGTGAAAAACCTTTCCTGCACGTTTCCCCTAAACTTACCACCTCTCACCTTAAACCCTGTGCCTTCTTGTAGCCGACCCTTCCACTCTGGGAAAAAGCCTCTGACTATCCACCCTATCTATGCCTCTCATAATTTTGTAGACTTCTATCAGGTCACCCCTCAGCCTCCATTTTTCCAGTGAAAACAATGCAAGTTTATCCAACCTCTCCTCATACCTAAAACCCTCCAGACCAAGCAACATCCCGATAAACCTTCTTTGCACCCTCCCCAAAGCATCCTTATCCTTCTGGTAGTGTGGCAACCAGAAATGCACACAGTTGGAATACAGGCAGATTTGCATAAGCCCATTCAAAATCGGTTGAGGATTGGATGGAGATAGTTCACAAATTATAAAGGATTAGAACAAACTGTAAAATTCCAGAGGGAGAAAGTGATTGCCATGGCTCAAAGAGAATTGAAAAGGATTCATTTCAAATTAAACTGGGAGAAACAATCATAAGAAGTTCAAAGAACAAACCAAGCAACAGTACAAAACTCTTTTGAGTGAACATAAGATGCATCTTAACAACATCCTTCAAACAGCTAAAGGATATTTGACCAGAGAGGAAATGTACAAAAATGCTATTTTGACTTTGTTAAATCAAAATGAGAATTTGCTACATTTGCATTTGGAAAATGAGCTTGAGAATGGAATTATACCTACAAGTAATGAAAAGGTGATTGGAACGTATTCTTAAATTAAACATCCTTTGTTGAGTTAAAGACTTTTTTTTCTGATAAGCAAGGTTCCACAGAATCTCACCATAACCTTTACATTGATTATAATGGGAATATCTGATTCACTTAATGTTGTTTCATTTAAAGTTGCACTTTTAGTGCACATTTAAAGTTGCACTAAAGTTGCCGCAACAACATTCAGTGAGGAATTATTGTGCCCATCATGCCAACTCATCTCCTGGGGCTTCCCCTGTAAGGTTCATGTTGAGAAGTGTTTGGCAGGGCCCTCAGGCTCCTAAGCCCAGTGAACACCAGCCAAAACAAAACACCTCAGCAGTCAGGACAGGGTTCGAAGCTGCCTGCCTCTCCCTCTCCTAAGCCATATGGAGGCATCATACAGAAGCGGTAAGAACTATCAGTCGAAATTGTAATTCACCGAGATTGTGAATATTTGGGTTTTCTTTTAATTCATTAACAGGATGTGGACATCACTGGCTGGGACAGCATTTATTGCATTGAACCCAGCAGTTTATGAAGCCATTTAAGAGTCATATGTAGACCAGACCAGGTAAGGATGGTAGATTTTCTTCTCTAAAGCATATTAATGAACCAGATGTACTTTTAGTACAATCAACAATGTTTTCGTGATCACCATTGGACTCCTTAATTCCAGATTTTTATTGAATTCAAATTTCACCATCTGTGTAGTGGGATTTGAACCCAGGTCCTCAGAGCATTACCCAGGGTCTCTGGATTACTGGTTCTGTGAAAATATCGTTATTCCACAATCTCGAAGGGTTTAACATAATGTTTTTTTACAATGACACAATGTTTATTTGTTGGCATCACTTCTACATCTTTCCCAGTATTGCATCCTGAGTTCCAACTAACCCATTCACTCTTTTCAGGATAAGTGAAGAAATGACAGGACCCATTGGTGGATATGCCGAGGCTGAAAGATGATTTTGTGTAAAGTGAGAGGCAGGTGTTGCCTTTCATTTGTTACTTGCTCCAGTCAGAACAACTAACTGAACTTTTGAGGATATCTCTGCCAACCTGGGCAGCAATGCTGGTCTGGTGGTGGGTGGGTGTCCCACCTTCAGATCCCTCCTCCTTCTCTATGCCCCTTAGTCCTCCTCCATATGCAATGCTTTCTGCTATGCAATGATATGAAGGAGACAGGGCAGGATTATTATTTTAGACACCCGATCAGTGGGTATTGAAGGCCCCTGCAGATCTACCTAGGCACTAGAACTATACCTTCAGCATTCCAATGGTTTCCTTGATGACACAACTGGTGGTCACAGGTCTCCTGTGCCTCGAATAGTGGGGTTCCTCCCAGGTGTTATGAATCTAATTTGAAGGGGATATCTCTCCTCTCCTAAGCGTCAGGCCTTAAATTTGCTTTCTGATGTAAAATTTTACAGGCCCTCATCGGTGGGCTTGCAGGTGTGGGAGCAGTGGTGGTATGGAATTCCCAGCATGCAGAGCCCAGGAGAGGAGGGTGCAGTCAGTGCCAAACACTAGTGCTCGGGTACTAGTGGGTACCTGGGCTCAGTGTTGAGAATCTTAGACCTCATCAAAATGAATGTAGGAAACTAAAAGCCAGGAGTGATACAAAAGTGTTGACATAGGGTGTTGACTTACTTTCGCCCATTTTAATACTCTTGGAAAGTCTGGAAATGAAATCTCTATTTATCACAAAGAGATTGCTTAACGATAGGTTTTCCAAATCTCTACTCCATCCTAGATTCACCCTACCCTGCACCATCCTATTTAAAATCGAGCAGAAGATGGTCATGCCATGGGACTAAAATTTATCTTTGGGAAGGCTTCCTGATCATCCATTGTAAGTTTGGAAAAGAAAATCCATTGAAACCCCAAAGAAACAGCACAAAGAGCTTTGACCATAAAGGGCCTTTATAGAAACCCAATCCTACAGCTTAAGGGCCGGAATCTTACCATTGTTCGCGCTGGTGGGATTTTCCCATCCCACTACAGTGAACAGAGATTTGGGTGGCTGCCAAATTCTACGACTTTGCTATGGTGAGAGCGTGGCGTGAACCTCAGGTAAGATCGCGCCCAAGTTCTTCTTGAAAAGATCTATCTCATGATACTGCTCTCGCACTTTTTTTCTTGCTGTTGGAGTTTCTTATTTATTAATCGCATTTTCTATTTTAGGATGTGAATTCACAGTGTAGAACATAATTTGTATGACATCTTCTGGGGGAAGAGGAAACAATCCAATTCTTGAATTAAGGCTGCACTGAACTTTTGTAACATGTATCATTCTTTGAAAAATTCAGATCAACAATTCAATCTACATTTTTCCTGAGCTGCTGGTAGACGTCTGGATGTCAAATCTTGGGGATATTGTCAGCAGCATAAAAGGGGTAGATGACATTTATTTTGTTGCTCGTGGAAATTTACTGTGAGCAGGCTTTATGAGCTGAAATTGCCAGGACAGGTGTGCATAATGGGCTTATAGTGAATCAGTAACCTGTGCATCCTGCACATGATTCTCAAGAGTTTTCACTCTTGTTCTTTTGTCTACTTACCTTTTATCCCTCTATAATTATGTGTTTATGAGTTTTTTGAGGAATGAAATATCATGATAAAGTTGTGTTGCTTAGCAGATATTAAAATATTTTGTACCGAGAAGCAACAATCACCAGATTTTTCAGATTTGCTGATCAAGAAAATACAGATACAATTGTCAATTATTTAGCCATGGACCTTTGGTTTTTTAAAAGCTTTGTCACACAAAGACACCTGAGGGCTCCAATGCTTCTCACTGACAGTAAAGGCACGTGATGTTCAATTATTTGTTGTTCAGGAGTCATTTGATCTTTCTGCCCTGTGAGATTACTGATAAAATAGAATCCAATTACGTCCCTTCTATGAAATAATTATATTGAATAATATCATGCACCCGAGTCAGAGAAAGTCTTCTAATTCTTCTACAGAATGGAAAAGATCTTGTGCAGTTTATCTGGGTTGCAAGTATTGAATCTTTCCTCCAAATATAAACTATCACCGAGTTCATATGGTGCAATGTGTAGAGTATATTAATGAGAACCGAGGCAGTCTCTAAAATCAGTGTTATCATTTGCGCAGATACATTCCTGTCAAATTAACAATATTGCATATGCTATTAAAGTAAAGTTTGTACTCTCTGGTTTGTTTAATAGCTACAGTGGGATTATCTAAAGGATGCACACAAGGTAACACTGCATATTTATTGCTGTTGCTCTTAATATTAATGATCTCTGCTGGGTATATTGGATGATATTTGTAACCAGATGCCAGCAATGGGCATTAGCATTTTGTTAGGACTTCTCTACGATTGGTGAATTGATTGGTGAATCTTGAAACGGGAAAAAATTCTCATCTGCAATTGAGGGGGAAGTTTAAGTTGGGGGAGGGAAATAAGGGGCCAAGAAGCAGGAAAAGCATCAGGGCCCATGATTTATCTCACTGCCCCTGCTCGGGCATCCTTCCAGCTGCCTATTCACCAGCCAGAGTCACACTGAATTCTAGAGGATACACTCAAAGTCGAGTTAAAACCTGGCACCCAAAGCTTGATTACATCACTAGCTTTCACTTCAATTTAAAGTTCTTAGTTTGCAGGATTCATATATTTCAATACATCTTGATTATACATGCCATGCTTAAATTCAAAAATAGCCCAGGGAAGAGAGCAGAAGTGTCAGAAGTCTTCAGTAGCTATTAGGATCTGAGCAAACGAAATGATACATTCATTCTCCAGAATTGAGTTTACATCGCTAATGTTACAGGCAGCTGTCATTTAAAAATGTAAATTAGATTAGTAAGTGCCTCAATAATAGAAAACAAAGGGTGATTGCCAGTGGTAATAATTCTAATTGGACAGCTGTGACCAATACTGATCCGCAGGGATCAGCCCGAAGGCACAAGTTGTTCCTAAAATCCATTAATAACCTCAACAAAGGTTGTAAGTAGACATAGTGTTAATAGAAAGTAACAGATTATATGGGGTAAAAAAGCTAAAAGGGTAGAATTTAATCTGAACCCATTCTAGTTATGGACATAACAAGGCAGCAAAATAGATGATGGTCCCTCGTTCTCATAAAATGTCAGCAATATTGATTGTGTTATAAAGTAAAAGGTGGGTAAATGTACCCTGACTAACCCTAACCAGTTTGCAGTAACCCTTTTTAACTTAGGCGTGTTACATGATGAAATAGTCAAAGGGAACAAACGTCAAGTGAAGGTCCAAACCTAACTTTATTGAACACTTTATCAAGGAAAAACAATATTTATCCGACTCTACTATTGTACTTTAATTAAACGCTGTCAAACTCTCTCAATCTCATCACAGGATTCTTCAGTAAATAGTCTTAAGTCTGCACAAGCTAAATACTTCGGACACACTCTTCCAAGGATTGGCTACAGCCTATCCACAGGTCCACAGGGGCGGCACGGTAACACAATGGTTAGCATTACTGCTTCACAGCACGAGGGACCCGGGTTCAATTCCCGGCTTGGGTCACTGTCTGTGTGGAGTTTGCACATTCTCCCCATGTCTGCATGGGTTTCCTCCGGGTGCTCCAATTTCCTCCTACATTCTGAAAGGCATGCTGGTTAGGTGCATTGACCTGAACAGGTGCCAGATTGTGGTGACTAGGGGGATTTCACAGTAACTTCATTGCAGTGTTAATATAAGCCTTACTTGTTACTAATAAATAAACTTTTTTTAAACTATCACTGTATTTGAACTGTTTGTCTGAAAAGACTGTAATACCCACTCAACAAGCTGTTCCTCAGCCTTTGAGGGTTGGCTGATGTTTCAGGATCTGCAGTCGTAGATTTGAGCTTCCCCACACATTTGATGAGCTGGTTCTGGTCTGCGGGTCGTCTGACCAGGGTGGTCTTCTGGGTCTGGTGGGTCTGATGATGTTCACCATGAGCTACAAGAAGCTGGAGATGCGGAGCTCCTTGGCTGCTAGTCAAAAGTGCTCTCTGGAGACCCCGTTGAAGAAAGTACAAAGCAGAGAAAGCTGGGGCTCCAAGTTGCTCCTTTTATCCTTCTCTTCACGCCCTTCTTGAGTTCTGTCCAATACTAGGACACAAGCCTGAGGAACTCCTGCAGCCATGTCCCAGGGTTGAGATGATTGACCTCCAACCGCCACAACCATCTTCTTTTGTGCTACATATGACTCGAACAAGTGAAGAGTTTCCCCTTGATTCCCACTGACTCCAGTTTTGCTAAAGCTCCTTGATGTCACACTCAGTCAAATGTTGCCTCGATGTCAAGTGCAATCACTCTCACCTCACCTCTACTTCAACTCTTTTGTCCACGTTTGGATCAAGGATGTAATGAGATGGGGAGCTGGATGGCCCTGGTGAAACCCAAGCTGTGCATCAGTGAGCAGGTTATTGACTAAGTGCCGCTTGATAGCACTTTCGATGATAAATTCCATCACTTTGCTGATGATCTAGAGTAGACTGATGGGTCGGTAATTGGCCAGGTTGGATTTGTCCTGCATTTTGTGGACAATATATAACTATTGCTGGCTAAATGCCAGTGTTGTAGCTGTACTGAAACAGCCTAGCTAGGGACATGACTAGTTATGGAGCACAACTCTACAGTACTATTTCTTGAAAGTTATCAAGACCTATAGCTTTTGCAGTATCTAAGGGGAGGCAGGAGACAGGTAATCAGATCTTTGGTTGCTCAGGAATCAAGGATATGGGAAGCAGCGGGGAATGTAGAGTTGAAGCCCAAGGTCAGCCTTGATGATATTGAATGGTGCAGCGATAATAGTAAGTCTAAGGTTTGGGAAAGTTTTAGAAAACAGCAAAGAATGATATAAAAACTGGTAACAAGCAAGAAAATAGAATCTTAGTTACCTAACAAGAAAAATGAACAGATTGCAAGCATTTCTACAAGTATGGTAAAAAGGAAATGAGTAATGAAAGTAAGAACATGTGAAATAGGTGCAGGTGTGGTTGAGTAAGATCCATCTGTTCCTCTGAGCTTCCTAGTATCCTGCCATTCATTAAATACTCCCTTGCCTTGTCACTCCTTCCAAAGTACATTACCTCGCACATATCAGGCTTAAGTACCATCTGCCACTGCTCTGCCCATCTGACCAACCCATCTATACCTTCCTGTAACCAACAACGATCTTCTTCACTGTTAACTATCCTACCAATCTTGGTGTCATCTGCAAACTTAATTATCATTCGCTCCACATTCTCATCTATATCAGTTATGTATATAACAAACAATAAGGGACCCAGCACTAATGCTTCTGGTATGCCGCTGGAAACAGGCCTCCAGTCACTCAAGCAGCCTTCTACTGCCACCCTTCGTGTCCTATTACTAAGCCAGTTTCGGATCCACCTTGCCAGGTTTCCCTGAATTCCAGGTGCTTCAACCTTCTCAATCAGTCTCCCATGATTTGATTTGATTTATTATTGTCACATGTATTGGGATACAATGAAAATACTTGTTTTTTACGCACTATACAGACAAAACATACTGTTCATAGAATACTTCGGGGGAGAAGTGAAGAAGATGGTGCAGAATATAGTGTTGCAGTTACAGATAGGGTGTAGAGAAATATATGTCAGGTCCATAAAAAAATCTGATGGCAGCAGGGAAGGAGCAGTTCTTGAGTCGGTTGATACATGTTCTCAGAATTTTGTATCTTTTCCCAATGGAAGAAGGTGCAAGAGAGAATGTCTAGTGTGTGTGGGTCCTTGATTATTATGCTGGCTGCTTTTCCGAGGCAGCAAAAGTGCAGACGGAGTCAATGGATGGGAGGCTGGTTTGCGTGATGGACTGGGCTACATTCACAACCCTTTGTAGTTTCTTGCAATCTTAGTCTGAGCAGGAACCATACCAAACTGTGATACAACCAGAAAGGAGGCTTTCTATGGTACATCCGTAAAAACTGGTAAGAGTCGTAGTGGACATGCTGAATTTCCTTAGTCTCCTGAGAAAGTAGAGGCATTGGTGGGCTTTCTAAACTATAGTGTTGGGACCTATCAAAGGCTAAAATCCATAAACTACATGAACTGCACTTCCCTCATCCACAACTCGATCACTTTTTTGAAAAATTCTATCAAAATTGTTAGGCATGACCTCCCTCTGACAAAGCCATGCTGACTATCCCTACTCAACCCATGCCTTTCCAAGTGGAGATTAATTCCCTCCTTCAGAATTTTCTCCAATAGTTTCCTTATCACTGATGTGAAACTCACCCGTCTGTAATTTTCTGGTTCATCTCTACCACCCTCTTGAAAAATGGAACAACATTGGCCGTCTTTCAGTCCTCCATTTCCCTCGTGGCCAGAGAGAAATTAAAATTTTGCATCAAGGCCCCTGGGGATTTGTCCATTTTTAAGCCTATCAAAGCTTCCAATACCTCCTCACTTCCTATTGCAAACTGCTCAAGGTCCTCGCAGTCTTTTTTCCTGAATTCTTTACCTACATCCTCCTTCTCCTGAGCGAAGATGGAAGTATTTGTTTAACAACCTTCCAGTGCCCTGCGGCTTCACACACGGATTGCCCCATTTGTCTCTAATGGGAACTATTCTTTCCCTCGTTAACTTCTTCCTCTTAACGTATTTATAGAATATTTTAGGATTCTCCCTAATCTTGTTCGCAAGTCCTTTTTCATGACCCCCTTTTTGCTCTTCTGATTGCTTTAAATTCCCTCTTGCACTTCCTATATTCCTCTAGGACTGCAATTGAATCGCTCCCTTTAGAGTTGCTAAAAGCCTTTCTCTTCTTCCTCATCCAGTCCTGAATTGTCCTGGACATCTAAGGTTTCCTGAACTTGTTGCTTCTACATTTCCCCCTATAGGGAAGATGTTGGACTTGGACTCTCCCATTTCCATTTTGAATACTCCATTGTAGATTTTCTTGTCAACTTTAGCCAGATCCTGTCTTATTTTAATAAAGTCTGCCTTCCTCCAATCCAAACCATCTTTTGCAGGCCATCTTTTCCCTAGTCCATAACAAACTTGAACTGTGCCATATTATGGTCACTATCACTAAAATGCTCCCCCACTGCTACATTGAACATTTGTCCTGCTCTATTCCCCAGAACCAGATCCAGCTTTGCTCCATTCCTTGTTGGGCCTTCAACATATTGATTCATGTGTTTTCTGTACAAGGGCACGAAATCCCTCTGAACGTCAACATTTAATAGTTTGCAACCATTTAACACATATAGGGCAGAATTCTAAGTGCCCAGCTAGCGTGAAAATGAGAGAGTTGCAGATCCATTTTTTGGGTGAGTTTTTACTTCCAATTTTATGCATTTAGTGCATGGAAAAATGGGTAGACTGTTTCTACCTACTAGAGGCAGTGGCTGGGGCATAACTCACCAGTCCACTTGATCAGGCAGCAGAGGGAGCTTTTCCGCCTGTGCAGACCTCAAAACCCTAAACCTTACACATTGATCACTCCCTCCCCTCTGATACCAACAGAAGGTTCAGCCATCTGACCCAGCCCTAATACCTTTATGCTCTCAAATACTACTACCCTGTGGATGTTTGTCTCATATAACTAATGAAATGACATTTCACCCGGAAACAGTATTGTAATTTACCACTATGAAGAAGGTCAACATGCAGGTGCCATGTGACCAGACATTGAGGAAGGCTGCAGATACAAAGCAGAGCTGCAAGTGGAGGAGCCAGAAGCTGAAGGCACCGCTGCAGACATAAAAGGAAAGCCGACAAACAGAAAGAGGGATATGGAGCATTCTTGTGAGGAGCATAAGCAAGTCACTCTCAGGCAGAGGTCAGTTTTTCTGTTTGGCAGAAAAGGAGACAGGAGATCTTCGAGGAACTGTGTGAACTGTCCCAAAAAGTCTAAAAGAGAAAATGCTGGAAAATCTCAGCAGGTCTGGTAGCATCTGTAAGGAGAGAAAAGAGCCGACGTTTCGAAGTTGTTGAGACCGGATGGTTGTAATGTGCCCAGCCGGAAGATGAGATGCCGTTCCTCCTGTTTGCGCTGAGCTTCAGTGGGAATTCCCAGATGAGCTTCAGATGATGAACTCTACCCCATCTCAACCCTTTTGTTTTCATTTCATTTAATTTTTAACTGTTCTCTACCTTTTATTTCTTTATTGTCTTTATTTTTCTTTCCCCCCCCCCCCCACTCTTTCCTCCTATTTTATCCTCCCTTTCCTTACCTTTTCTCCATCTTTGCTTCCCCTTTCCCACTTTTTCTCATTCTACCTCTCTCCCATCCATTCCACCACCAGATTTTCCAGCATTTTCTCTTTTAGTTCCTGATATTTTTTAGTGAATTCAAATTCCACCATCGGCCATGTCGGGAATTCGAGCCTGGTTTCAGATTCCAGCATCCACAGTAATTTTCTTTTAGCAAAATGCCTAAAACCT
The DNA here is from genome assembly GCF_964213995.1 of Mustelus asterias. Taxonomy (NCBI): domain Eukaryota; kingdom Metazoa; phylum Chordata; class Chondrichthyes; order Carcharhiniformes; family Triakidae; genus Mustelus; species Mustelus asterias. The sequence goes on from NC_135817.1 coordinate 52,020,160, forward strand.
GGAAAGCTGTGCGAATATCTCAGAGATATGAAAAGGTTGAGTGCTTTCCCAGAAGTAGCCAGACTGCAGCCAAGTGGTATTGGTTGTTTGGTTGAAAAAGAAATCTGGAAAAGTTACACCATCAGGACTATTGTGACCCAAGAGACAGAGGCTTTATAGAGATGTGCCTCATTCATGATAATTCTACCTGTGAAGCTCAAAGGTGAAAGTTGTTGTTGTATAGGACCTACCCTGCATGAATAAAGAACAGCGTATTTTGGGACTGTGTAGCTATATAGTGCCACATTTGTGTGTGGAGTGATGCAAATACTTGTGGTTTCATAAGATGCATCTTTGTCATATCGGCTATTTAAATTTATCTTTTTGTTTGAAATATCATTTGCTGTCTGCAAATCAATGTAGATAAGCTAAAGTGTGGGGATTTGGAGCTGGCAGATGAGGTATAATATGGAGAAATGTAAATTTATTCACTTGGCTGGGAAAATAGAAAAATTAAATGGCTGTAATTTTACCAGCTCTCCCTGCCCATCGATGGGCAGGGCGAGCTGGTAAAATCGTGCAAGAGCTGAGAAATGAGGATAGCGCCCGATTTCTCAACTCTCGCAATCTTACCAGCCCCAGAGTTCCGGTGTGGTCAGCCTTTCACCCATTTCCGGGAGAGGCTCTCTCCAGCGAGGAAAGCACCTACTCCCCATGAACGGGGAACAGTTGTGTAGTCCTCGCCGGTAGAACCAGAGGTCATTGAGATTGCCCAGGGAGGTCAAGGGCAAAGGGGGGGTGCCCCTTGAGCAGTGCCAGCCAGGTCCCTGGGCACTGCCATCTTAGTGCCTTGGCAATTCCCACCAGGCACCTTGGCACTGCCCACTGGGTAGCTCCTGAAGGGGGCTATGGGGGAGGGTCCTGAAGGGGGATATGGGGGCGGGTCCTTAATTAGGGCCATAGGGGGTGGGGCCAGGTGGGAGCAGGGCCTGGAGGGGCGGGGCCTGGACAAGACGGGGCCTGGCTGGGGCAGCCTGATCCGGGAAGGAGAATGCTGTGCATTCTGCTTGTGATCGGTGGGGGAGGGAGGGGGGCCTGCTGTGTGGAGTTTGCACATTCTCCTCGTGTCTGCGTGGGTTTCCTCCGGGTGCTCCGGTTTCCTCCCACAGTCCAAAGATGTGTGGGTTAGGTTGATTGGCCATGCTAAAATTGCCCCTTAGTGTCCTGAGATGCGTAGGTTAGAGGGATTAACGGGTAGGATATGGGGGTAGGGTCTGGGTGGGAATGTGGTCGGTGCAGACTTGATGGGCCGAATGGCCTCTTTCTGCACTGTAGGGTTTCTATGATTAAAACCCTTCTAATTGGTGTTCTGGAAGCCATTGTGGTCCTTTGAGTCTGGTCCGCCATTTAATAAGGTCATGGCTGATCAAACACTCACTAAGTCCACTTTCCTGCCTTATCTCTGTGACCCTTAACTCCCATACTGATTAAAAACCTATCAATCTCAGTTTTGGAAATGTTCAAGGACTCGGCCTGCACAGCTTCCAGGGATAAATAATTCCAAAGATTCACCATTCTTTGAGAGAAGAAATCCTTTCTCAAATCTATCTTAAATGTGCACCCCCTTATTTTGCGACTATGCCTCCCATGAGTGGAAACACCCTCCCACCATTTAGCCTGTCTAACACCCTGAGGATCTTGTATGTTTCAATCATGTTACCTCTCATCCTTCTGAACTCCAAGGAGTACAGACCCAGCCAGTTTAATATTTCCTCACATTCGGTTCCTTCATACTTGGGATTATCCTAGTAAATCTCCTCTGTACTGTTTCCAGTGATAATATATCTTTCCTTAAATAAGGAGACAAAAACTGTACTCAATATTCTAAATGTAGCCTCACCAGTAGATTGTACAATTGTAGAACACCTCTTAGCTTTTATACTCCAGCCCTCTTGAAATAAAAGCTAGCATTCCATTTGCCTTCCCTATTACCTTCTGCACCTGTATGGTAGCATTCTGGGTTTTATGAACAAGAACCCCGAGGCAATGGTCTAGTGGTATTATCACTGGACTATTAATTCAGAAACTCAGCTAATGTTCTGGGGACTGGGGTTCGAATCCCATCCACGGCAGATGGTGGAATTTGAATTCAATAAAATCATCTGGAATTAAGAATCTACTGATGATCATGAAACCATTTGTTGGAAAAACCCATCTGTGTCCTTTAGGGAAGGCAATCTGCCAACCTTACCTGGTCTGGCCTACATGTGACTCCAGAGCCACAGCAATGTGGTTGATTCTCAACTGCCCTCCAAGGGCAACTAGGGCAATAAATGCTGGCCAGCCAGCGACGCTCACATCCCCCAAAATGAATTTTTTAAAAGTCCCTTTGTGCTACAGATTTCTGCAATCTTTCTCCATTTACATAACACTCCACCTTCTCATGCTTTCTTCCAAGATGAACAATCTCACATTTTCCCACAATGAATTCCATTTGCTAAATTTCTGCCCAGTCGCTTAACATGTCAATATCTCTCTGTAAACTATTTGTACCCTCCTTACAACCTGCCTTCCCTCCCAGCTTTGTATCATCCACAAACCTGGGCAAAGTACACTCTTTTCCTTTCTCCAAATCATACTGTGAAGAGCTGTGGTCCCAGCACTGATCCCTGTGGTACTCCACTGGTTACTGCCCTCCAACCTGAGAAAAAAAAACCCTTATCCCTACTTACTGCTTCCAGTTAGTTGGCCAATCCTTTTTATCCATGCCAGAATATTACCTCCAACACCATGAGCTCCTATCTTGAGTCATAACCTTTTGTGTGGCATCTTTTCAAATGCCTTTTGAAAATCCAAACATGCAACATCGACTGGTTCTCCTTATTCTATTCTGGCTGATACCTCCACAAAGAACTCTAGTAAGTTTGTCAGACATGATTTCCCCTTCATGAAACCATGCTGACTCTGCTTACTCAAATTATTCCTTTTCAAATGCAATGTTGTTCTCTCCTTATTAATTGATTCTATTATATTTCCAATAACGGAAGTTAGATTAACTGGCCTGTAGTTTCTTACATTTTGCCTCTCACGATTGGTCCATTAGTTTGCAGTTTTTTTTTCATTTTGATAAATAATAAAAGATATGTCACACACACAGATCAGAATTCTGCTTTCACCACCACTTCATGTAACGGGTTGCGTAAAATTTTTTCTCCATCTACCTTGTGAACTTCATGCAAATTATCTTAAATTGGTGGCCTCTGGTTATTGACCTACCTGCTAGTGGAGACAGTTTCTTCCTATCTACTCTTATCACAATTCCTCAATGATCTTGAACACTTCTATGAAATGTCCTTTTAACCATGTTTGCTCCAAAAAGAACAATCCAAGCTTCTCTAGTCTCTCCACGTAGTCATAGAGGTTTACAGCATGGAAACAGGCCCTTCGGCCCAACTTGTCCATGCCGCCCTTTTTTTTTTAAAACCCCTAAGCTAATCCCAATTACCTGCATTTGGCCCATATCCCTCTATACCCATCTTACCCATAAATTAAGTGACTGGAGAATTTGAAATGCAGTTTGAAAAAAACAATTGTATTTTTCAACAGATTGCTGCAGAAACAATGTTTGCAAGTTGACTAAAAGCAGAAAATATTTCACTATCAAGTGGCAATTTCCAAGGCAAATGAAACATTGAGATGTGTAAAATTATCTATAAGACCAAGGAAATCCTGCTGACAGTCTGTACGGGGTGCGGTATTCACATTTTGTCACTGTATTTTTGAAATATCAAGACCAGCAGAAAAAAATCAAAGAAAGGCAACCTAGATAAAACCAAATTTTAAATTAATAAGCTTTGAAGAGAGAAAGCCTTTCTTTAGGGTTATTGGAGAATAAAGAGGAATAAGATCTCTTTCTCTCTCTCTCGCTCTCTCTCTCTCTCTGGAAGCAAAAAGTGTTTTCAATCGAGTGTAGATGAAAACAAAGTCATCTCCTGAATTCTACTGAAAACCACCTAACTTCGATGGCTACAACATTCCGTAATCTTTTGCTTCACGAACAAGCAAAGAATTTACTTGTACATTCTTTTGACTTCTATTTGGAATTAACTTTCAGACTTCTGATCTGTGTATGTGACATGTCTTTTATTATTTTCTTGTGTTTTAGTAGCGAACAAACTTATTCTTTCTTTGACTCAAGAAAGCTTGATTTGATTGGCTCCTTGGTCAAAAGTAAATCTAGTTGGAGCTGGAAAAATATCTATGGGGAAAATTATTTTTAAAAACTTTGTTGGTTAAAACCAACCGAGCGGGCTGAATAAAAAGGGAACCAGCTCACTCGTCCTCATCCAGACATAACAAAATGGAAAATGCCAGACCCAGCATAATTGCTTTTTAGCACCAAAAAGATGTTCACTTAAAAAATCAATTGCCACTTAGTAAAATGAATAAAAAGAACAAAGAATAAAGAGAATTACAGCACAGGAACAGGCCCTGCTGCCCTCCAAGCCTGCACCGACCACACTGCCTGTGTGAACTAAAACCCCTCACCTTCTGGGGACCATATCCCTCTATTCCCATCCTAGTCGTGCATTTGTCCAGACACCCCTTAAAAGTCACTATTGTATCTGCTTTCACTACCTCCCCCCAGAAGTGAGTTCCAGGCACCCACCACTCTCTGCATAAAACATTTGCTTCATACATCTCCTTTAAACCTTGCCCCTCGCACCGTAAACCTATGCTCCCTAGTAATTGGGGCGGCATGGTAGCACAGTGGTTAGCACTGCTGCTTCACAGTTCCAGGGACCTGGGTTCGATTCCCGGCTTGGGTCACTGTTTGTGTGGAGTTTGCACATTCTCCTCGTGTCTGCGTGGGTTTCCTCCGGGTGCTCCGGTTTCCTCCCACAGTCCAAAGATGTGCGGGTTAGGTTGATTGGCCATGCTAAAATTGCCCCTTAGTGTCCTGAGATGTGTAGGTTGGAGTGATTAGCGGGTAAAATATGTAGGGATATGGGAATAGGGCCTGGGTGGGATTCTGGTTGGTGCAGACTCGATGGGCCAAATGGCCTCTTTCTGCACTGTAGGGTTTCTATGATTCTATGAATTGACTCTTCCATCCTGGGAAAAAGTTTCTGACTATCCACTCTGTCCGTGCCACTCATCATCTTGTAGACTTCTATCAGGTTGCCCCTCAACCTCCATCGTAGAAGTGAGAACAAACCAAGTTTCTCCAACCACACCTCATAGCTAATGCCCTTCACACCAGGCAACATCCTGGTAAGTCTTTTCTGTACGTTCTCCAAAGCCTCCACATCCTTCTGGTAGTGTGGTGACCAGAATTGAACCCTATATTCCAAGTGCGACCTAACTAAGGTTCTATAAAGCTGCAAGATGACTTGCCAATTTTTAAACTCAATGCCCCAGTCAATGAAGGCAAGCATGCCGTATGCCTTCTTGACTACCTTCTCCATCTGCTTTGCCACTTTCAGTGACCTGTGTACCTGTACACCCAGATCCCTCTGCCTATCAATACTCTTAAGGGTTCTGTGATTTATTATTTAATATTTATTTAATATTTCCCATCTGAATTAGACCTTCAAAATGCATTACCTCACATTTTTCTGGATTAAACTCCATCTGCCATCTCTCCGCCCAAGTCTCCAACCGATCTATATCATGCTGTATCCTCCGATGGTCCTCATCGCTATCCGCAAATCCACCAACATTTGTGTCGTCCACACAAACAAACTTGAAAGAAGTACTCAGCAGAGGATTGTGAACCTAATGTTGAGGTTATGAAAATGGTTTCTGTCAGTCATGACCATGGGTTAAATGTGTAGCGGGATCCCTCTTTTTAACTCCACTGGGCTTATTTTAGGTTGGGTTCTCCGTCACCCAAACCCCACCAATGCCCGAGTGATTCTCTCTCTTGCCGATGAAACAATGGCCACCTTGCGTCTACTTCACTAGAGTAGCGCTCCCAAGAGAGAGGAAAGGAAACTGCTGCCTATCCACTACCTGGCAGCCTTTCCTGAGTGGGCGGTTTCGAAGCGCCCAGGGTACCCTCAGTTCTAGACTCTGGAATTATGGTAAGGAATATTTATATTGTGACTTAGTCAGAGATCATTGGTGAGAAATTGAAAAGATCAAAACGGACTCCAACGGAAGTCAAAGATATATATATATATATATATATATATTTATTAAAACATCAAGGTCAAAGGTCGCCAAACACCAGGAAAACACCACACCATGCCTTATGCTCTATAAGACTATAAGCTATGGAAGGAATACTAAGACGGACACCTCGGAATTCTTACTTTATACAAGTTTACCAGTGTCTTAAACTATGAAAGGTGCATGCAAAAGCCCCCCCCACTTTCCCCAAAGCCTCATCCACTATGATGATCTCGGGAACTTCGCGAATTACCAGGGGATACTCACAATCCTAGTTTAAATTGCTCAGTGGCTTCAGGCTGCGTACTGGAGACGACCGAGTGGAGAGTGCTGTCATGCTGGTCCGAAGAGAAAAGAGAGAACATGGCCGGCCTGACCATCCTTTTATATTGTAAACTTGAATTCTTTTTCCAGCCAACTCCGCCCCCCTTCCAGCCGGCAGTTCCACAGACAAAGGCTTGCTAGGGTTATCTGCAGCTGCGATCTTACAATCCATAGAGACCAGATGGTCCCATCCCAGGTGCCTTGCTGTCCTGTATTGTTCCATCGGAGATCGTTTAATTGTTTTCCCATTAGGGAAATGGGCTTCTCCTCGCTCTGGGACAAGGCCATTATCACCTGTATTGAGTCCAGACCAGGTGCATTGTCTTGCTGCCGGCCTAGTCTGGTGATGTCGTGAGGTTCTTTTTGTGCTGCTGATAACCTAATCGGCAGTCTGTCTGGTTTCTGGCTGCTTGCAATTTTTGGACTGGGCCCCTTCACACACACACACACACACACACACACACACACACACACACACACACACACACACACACACACACACACACACACACACACAGGCTGGCTGGGCTCACTGACCAGGTCAAGTCCTGCAGTCAAGTGTAGCCACTTTCACAGTTCTTTAGGGTTCAAGCCCTTTTCCCAGCTCATTAAAAAAAAGGCCTGAGTTGCCCGAAAAACTTACAAATGCCTGGGCAATTTAGATGAATTGAAAAATTTCCTACTTTATGTCTGGGAGCATTATACTTGTTCTAGAAATCAATTTGATGATAAGCTGTAGAATGTTGTTTAGATATCTTCCATTCCATGAACTGATCTATGAGAGCTAAATCTTGCAAACGTTAATTCGGTTTTCTGTGCAGAGTGGGTTTTAAAGTTAATTTTAAAGTTTATTTTTATTACTGTCACAAGTAGGCTTACATTAACACTGCAATAAAGTTACTGTGAAAATACCCTTGTCACAGTCTGGCATCTGTTTGGGTACACTGAGGGAGAATTTAGCACAGCCAATGCACCTAAACGGCACATCTTTCGGACTGTGGGAGGAAACCAGAGCACCCGGAGGAAATCCACCCAGACACGGAGACAACATGCAGACTCCGCACAGACAGTGACCTGAGGCCGGAATTCAACCCGGGTCCCTGGTGCTGTGAGGCAACAGTGCTAACCACTGTGTCACCGAGCTGTCCTATGTCACCGTGTACCAGGTTATATTGCACTAAGTAATACATAGATCAGCTTCTAAAAGAAAATTCTAGGGAAGAAATGTTCTTCGGAATTGGGTACATTCATAAACTTCAAACTTTGTATAACAAAGTTTACAGAGATGGGAAGTTGAAGACAAATATTTCACAGATAGCTTCAAGGTGCCGGAAAGCTGAATTTGAAGGAACCACGTCTGATGAATTGTTTTGCTAGTGTTTAATGGCGGGGAGTGAGAAAGTTTCTGAACACTGGACATCTGTGAAAGAGGGTACCTAGCTAAATGTTATGCTCTTCCCAGTGGCCAACAGGGCAGTTGTTACACTATAGACCAGGCAATGCAAGAGTTGCTCCAATGAGAGTCGATGACTTGTGGCACTGAGCATGGATTCCATGTATATGAATACACTTATTATTTAATGTAGTGGTCATTCCACCTCACCCGTCTCCCCTATGAAATTGTCATCAAAGATTAAATTAGAAATAACAATTATATATAACAACACTGTTGTATTGTTCAAAAACAGAAAATGCGAGAAAATCTCAGCAGGTCTGACAGCATCTGCGGAGAGAGAATAGAGTCAACGTTTAGAACCTGGATGACAGCTCTGAAGGTCATCCAGACTTGAAATGTTGGCTATATTCTCTCGCCACAGATGCTGCCAGACCTGCTGAGATTTTCCAGCATTTTCTGTTTTTGTTTCAGATTCCACCATCCGCAGTATTTTGCTTTTAACTGTTGTATTGGCGTATAGATACAAAGTTATTACCTGCAGTACTAATACTCAATAGAAGGGCCAGCCAAAACATTGTATAATAAGCCGTATATCCCTTAAGTGCCAATTCTTGTCCCCATATTTATTGGCTTGCTTATTTTAAATTTAAGTGCAGGACCTTAGGGCGTGAACCTAATTGCTATTTTGAATATTTAAAGAACATTCTTAGAATGCGGAAATGTTTAGGATTAATGGCTAATCGGGTTAATTCGTTAATTTCTAAATCCCAGTATTCGGGACGCTTGCCTGCTGCTTTTCTATCGACTGCGACTCTTTCCTGTGTGACTGTGCGGCGCTAGGACCTGGCGGAACTTGATGGACAAAACAAGTGAAACTCAAAAGCGATTCCTGTCCGGTAGCCTGGGAGTGTTTGCTATTTGTGGATGTCCAAGTGGCGGCAGGGAATTGGTTTCCAACTGCACGGTTTACGGTAAACCTACATTTGACGGATCCGTAGAACTAATGGGGGCAATTAAGCAGGAAAGGGCTGGCAGAGAGAAGTCCTGGTGATGAGCCAGAGAGAAGAAGGGCAAGGGGCTACAATAATACATCTAAGAGTGTTGGAACCGAAAAGAGTGGCATAGTAAGAAATGGAGAGTACCACTAACATTAGCAACTGAAAGAGAGAAATAGCAATGAACTAGTAGGAAATAGCAATGAACTGGAGGGAGCATAAAATGTGAAACCGAGAGAGAGGAAAGGGGTTAGGAAAGAGGCAGAGAAACAGTGAGAGCACACGCTAAAATAGAAGCGGCGAAGATTAAGAGACCTGAATCAGAGAACACAGAAAGAGCCAAGTCTAGAAAAAATCTGGGAGCATTTTTCTAAATGGACAATATATAGGAAAATATCCAAAAAGGGAGCAGGAAATAGTTATATAAACACCTAATAATTTCATAGGAACACCACAATGTTAACTGGGAAAACTTTTCATATATGTAGGAATGGGAGATTGCAATCAAATAAATTCAAGAAGTTATAATGGCTTGAGTTTTCTTTTCAAAGGAACAGTCAGCGAATGCACAGTTTCACGGGAGTTTAACCAGAAGATTAGAAGCGGGGTATATTGAATAGCAGGAGAAGCAGAGGGAGAGAAGTGAAGAACTCTGACAGAAATGGTTGAAATCACAGAAGAGGATCTGGATTTTTACCTGCTGAATCAGGTTGGTGGAGCTTTGTGTGAGACGGAATGCAGTGGGGAGAGTGAAGACCGTTCATGTTAAAGGGGAATATTTGTTTATAGAACTAAATTAATTTTGGCGTTTTTATTGTTAACAATGGATTTATGACTGGCAGTTTCACCCCCACACTTGGTTTCCATCCATTAGGAACTAAAAAAAATGTACTGATGTTTTGAATGCATCTTTGGTGGGGTTTCCTTCGATTCTCTTCCTTATGTGCTTTTTTAAATCACATTTCACTGTAAATTTACAGCCTTATAGTCAACTGAGATTTATCTTCAACAGTTTATATTATGGAGTGTTAGGTCCCAAAAAACGTCAAGAAGCGTAATCAGACCATAACTGACACCAAACTAAAAACAGGTACTCAAAAGTTTGGTCAAAGAGAAGCTAGAGAGAAAGGAAGGGATTCTGGGAAACACCAGAGGTAATGGTGTGGCTGCTGGGAGAGAATCTATTTAGAAAATTATTTTTGAACTGAACAGGTCAGATTGTTGTTTTCATCTGTGGAGAAGAGCTTGAGTAGAGATCTTCAATATAAGAGTCACCGAGAAATTCAGAAGAAACTTATTTACCGATAGAGCGGTGCCAATGTGGAATTTGTTAACTCAAGGAGTGGTTGAAACAAAGTAGTATAGAACATATTTAGAATACACATTAGGGAGAAGTGAATAGAGGGTTACACTGGTAGATTCAGATGAGGGAAGATGGGAGGAGGCTCTGATGGATCATAAACTCTGGCATGGGCTGGTTGACCCAGTTTCTCTTTCATATATCCTTTTGTAATTAGAAAAGGAGACAGCAGTTCCATTCAGTTGGACGCTGGGATAGAGGCATGGTGTGGACCCCAGAATTAATGATTGCAAACAGATTAAGAAGGGCTGATGCAGCATGGTCAGAGTGGCATTTGTGACTTTAATTCGGGCCAATTCAGTACTGTGATAGGAGTGAAAACCTGAAGTCACAGGAAAGATAGGCACTGATGAGCAATGTCTGAATACTGACTGTTTAGACTCATACATGCGTGAGGTACCAAAGAGCTACTAAACCCCTTGGAACTGTACTTCAGAGTACTCAAATGTCTTCAAAAATAAAAGTAAAGGGAGAAAGAAATTGCACATTAAATATTCTACCACATTTTCTCCAGCTTAATAATCATATTCTAGAATCCTACAGTGCAGAAGGAGACCATTGGTCCATTGAGTCTGCACCAACCACAATCCCACCCATGCCCTATCCCCATAACCCCATGCATTTACACTAGCTAGCCCCCTTGACACTAAGAGGCAATTTAGCATGGCCAATCCACCTAACCCGCTGTGGGAGGAAACTGGAGTACCTGGAGGAAATCCATGCAGACATAGGGAGAACGTGCAAACTCTGCACAGTCACCCAAACCGGGAATCGAACCTGGGTCCCTTGCGCTGTGAGGCAGCAGTGCTAACCATTGTGCCACCATGTCACCCTCTTGGAAATAAAACAAATTATCTTTTCAATTGTTTGACTTGCGCTCCACATTAATCCTTAATGATATGATTATCCCATTCACATTCTTGGGATCAAGGGCACCAGCTGCCTTGGCTCCACATCTGGAACTTGCTTCCTAAATCTTGCCAGCTTTGTCCCTGTCTGTCCACTTTTGACGATTTCCTCAAATTCTATCTCTTTGGTCACTTTTTTCCTATAACTCTCTACTACTCCCTTTTCACCTTTGAAATACCTTGGATTGTTCTACTGAGTTAACTGTGCAATAGATGTGATTGTAAAGTTGGGCCTTGGTGTAACATGCAGCATGTTGTCAGGGACAGAGGTTCAAATATTAGTCCAGGCTGACGTTGGCTGGATTACTGATTCGCACCATTTCTTGGTAGTTCAGAGCTTGAATATTGCTGAAAAGAGGGACATTTTGCTGAAGCTTTCATCTTGCTCTCATCAGGACAAGGGCAAGAATGCCAAATTTCAAACAACTTGCATTACAGGAGGGAAGGGTGCTGATTGGATGACAAGTTGACTCCAATTGGCCAAGGTGTGACCATTGCAAAGTATATGCTCCCCACGTTTCTGGGTAATGAAAAACTGAGTGCCAGACAAATCTTTGGGACTATTGGTGGGATTTTATGGCCTCACTTGTCCCGAAACAATCCCGCCTGAGATCAATGGACCTACCCATTGTCTGCCCTTTGCCCGCTCTGGTTCCCCTGGTGAGTGGAGTGATAACATTCCGTCCTCTCACACATGCTCTCTCTTCAAAATTAGTGATTTGTTGGGTGCCTTGCTGATGGAACTACCTCTACTGTTGTCACTCCCATTGGCTAACCAGGAAGTTCAGAGTAGCATTGGCATATACTGTGAAGATTACCACAAGGTGTGGAATGGGGGCTGCAAAGGATGATAAGAGAAATTAAGCTTTGGGTGTTATCTTTTTTTTTTCACACACTGCTAACTGAACGCAAGTAAGATCACATGAAATGTTAAATGGGAATTCTGCTGAAGTTCACTTAAGCTAAAATTGCTAATAACCCCTTTGTTATCTCCATTTATTTAATGTCATCGCAGTTCAATAGTTTTATTACTTGGAGCTTGCTTAATAGTGGATAATTGCAAATGAAATTAAAATACCCAAAATTATGGGGTAGTTTTTTGTCTTCAGTAATCCAGTGGATTAATGGAATAAAAATCAAGCGGGCAATTTGCTAAATTATTGCCTAGACGCTGTAGAAATTCCACCCCTTGTCAACAGTTGCCTGCTTGGCTTGAAGACTTGTGTGAGCTAACAGTTTTCAGCCTAATGTTGACAAAACCAAGGAAGTCTGGATCATGTTGTCCAGTGCTGGATAAGCTCAGTAGGTCTGGCAGCATCTGTGGAAAGAAAAACAATTAACGTTTTGGATCTACAAACCCATCTGCAGAAGGATCATTCGTGTAGACGAGTCATTCCTTTTTAAAAACATTTTGATGTGTTTTCCTGCATATGAAGAGTACTTTCAAAATGCAACCTATATGTTTATGAAATTAGCTTTATAAGAAATGATGAAAATGTTTATAATGTGACATTTAAGGAAGAGTTAGACAGATTTTTAATTGGTAATGGGTTGACAGGTTATGGGGAGAAGGCAGGAAAATGGGGATGAGGAGCATATCCGGCATGAGTGAATGGCAGGGTGGACTCAATGGTCCGAATGGCCTAATTCTGCTCCTGATTATAAATTATATCTTATAATTTGCTGCCAATGTCTGATTCACTGTTAACATGTAATCAAACTTTGACTTGAGGCCTTTAACCTGCTTTAAGGACAGTAATAAAAAGTTAAATTCAACTGTCAATAGTAACTTATTAATAGTATAAATGTTACTCAGTTAAACATGTCCTAGGTGCTAGGCTGCATTACAATCAAGCCGGTATAAGCATGCGGGATGGTGAAAATGTTAGTTTATCTCTGATTTTAAAAAAATAGTATCAGCACTTTTTGCAAACCGTCATTTTGAATTGAAAGCTGCTGTGTTTTTTTGCTTGGCATCCTTCCACATCAGAAAACGGGGGAGTTTTCTTATACACACCCATAGGTGGAAATATCAGTCCTTCCAAGAATGATTTTCTTCTTGCCTTTGTTGTTCTACTGCCAAACGGAAGTAAACTGGTGAAGCTTGCGCTGAGGTACGCTGGCCAGGGTAATACTGTGGATTTTCTTTCCCTTTTTGATTGTGGTGGAAAGGCCCCTTTATGGTATGGAGCTCAAGATTGCTTACAATTTGTTCAAAGATCCTACCCAGGTAATAATTTAGAGCATAGATAATTTTACACTATTGAGGTGGGGTTGGAGATGAGCCTATTGTTGGGGCAAGAATGCAAGAAGTTAAATGTGCATCTGACCTATGCTATATTTAATTGGGGATTGTTTATGTGAAAAGTTGAACATGTTCACAGTCACTCCCCTACTATCCTTCAAATTGAGTAAGTTTTGTGATTGTGCTTGTCTTGTACTGTAATAAACATGAAAGCAATGAGCCTGGTATCACCCAACACCAGGTTAAAAAATGACTATCTGATTAGTTTGAACTTGGGAAATGGGAGATGTGACAACAGTGCAGAGAGAATTGGCTGATGGGATCATATTCAATTGGTGTTCAGAGTAAGTGTACCAGTATATTCTAACCGTGTTATGCCCAAAAGACAGCTTGAATTCTCTTAAATTTATTTTGTCAGGTGGATCTGCGTCGCCGGCAAGTTTCAAAGACTGAAGAAGAAGTTTATGCCATTGTTCAGGAACTGACTTCAGCAATAGCAACAGAGGATAGTCGCTTTCAGCCCATTTCTCATTCTGGAATTAACAATGAGAACCTCAAGGTAATATCTAGATTAGCATCCCTGTTAACCTGTAAAGTTTAGTTTGCTAGCAGTTTGTCTAGAACTTGGATTCTAAGTCTTTTGTAGAAGGTTATTTCAGTAGCATGCTGAATCCCAGGGAAGTACAATCCTTGAACTTTGTGATTAGTTGTTTTGAAGGATAGTTATGGTATTAGAAGATTATTGTCTATCATGGTGATATTAGTGTGAAACATGGTAAGATGACCATTCAGCTAATTGATGTTAGAAACAATATTTAGTTTTGAAATAGGGATACAGTGGAATCATTAGCACATGCACCCTATGATGGTAGAATACGTCTCATTCCCCACTTGGCTACCAATTTTGAAGCTGAGGCCAGCCTATGACCTGAACAGGACTAACACCACTTTGTGAGGAGACTTTAGTAGATTTCGGACTGATTGTTCAGTGGCTTGACATAGGGAAGCACTTCATTGTGGAGCAAGTGGGGGGAAAAAAACAGGATTGGTCTTTGCGCTATCATTGACTGTGGAGAAGGAATAGGTTTTGCCTGTACCACTGAAGAAAAATGGTTGTTAAAAGGTAATTTTCTGGGACAGAAATCATGATCAGAATCAGAATGGATTGGTTTAAATGGACAATGAAATGTGGATGTTCTTCTATATTTTGTATCTCCATACAGCACTGAAATAGTCCAGCACAGATGTTTTTAACTGGGAAAGGTTGTGCAAGAGGTTGTTTTGTGATGTTGCAAATCCCTCCTGTGGCCAACTATTTAAAAAGTCCTGCCACACACTAAAATGGCGATTCCCTTTTTGCCGTCCGTGGTGAACTCCAATTATGATGTTTTTCTGCTTTTTTTTTCTTTTTATATTCTTAATCATCTGTGGGCAGGATTTTCCCTGCTGACAGGTTTAAATAGGGATCAGAAACACGCACTGAGTAGGAAACAGTCACTTAATGTGCTTTTCCCTGCAGCTGCCAGAGGGAAGGTTCTCCATCCAATTTAAGGTTTGTGGGTGAGCTCTCTAAGTTAGAGGGCCTTCCAGCTTGAAAGGGCCTTCACCCCTTGACATTCAATGGAATTGCCATCACTGAATTCCCCACTATCAACATCATGGGGTTACTATTGATCAGAATCTGGGCTGGACTAGCCAGCGTAATTACGCTGGCTACCAAGAGCAGGTCAGGGGCTTGGAATTCTGTGACATGTAACTCACCTTCTGACTCCCCAAAGTCTATCCATCATCCACAAGGCACAAGTCAGGAGTGTAATAGAATACTATTGACTTCCCTAGATGAGTGCAGCTCCAACAACACTTGAAGGTCGACACCACCATCCAGGACCAAGCAGCTTGTTTGATTTGTACCCCTTCCATAAACATTCAATCCCACCACCACCGCTGTACAGTGGCAGCAGTGTGTGCCATCTACAATATGTACTGCAGGAACTCACCAGGCATCCCTAGACAGCATGTTCCACACCCACCATCAGCTCAACAAGAAGCCCATTCAATTTCATGCATCCCCACTCCCCACCTGCCTGAAAACAGTGTGGGCCAGGGAGTGTGAAATTCAGGCCAAAGGATACACTGTATCATCGAACCCCTGCAGTGCAGAAGGAGACCATTCAGCCCATTGAGTCCACACCAACCCTCTGACAGAACATTTCATCCAGGCCCACCCCCTCCCCTATCACTGCAACCCCACGTATTTAACTGATTAATCCCCCTAACATATACATCTTGGAATGCTAAGGGACAATTTACCGTGGCCAGTCCACCTAAGACCTGTGGGGTCTTTTTCCCCACAAAGAGCATCCTGCCTACTCCACCCACATGTCTCCTTGAGCTGTGTGGAGGGGAATTGGAGGGCAAGAAGGAAATAACTTATTTTTCAAATGAGCCTTAGACTAAAGAGGTGTGTCTCTGGGATGTAGTGTATGATTTTGCTGCACTGTGCCAAGTAACACATGGTCCAATGCTGTATCATTGCACCAGTTGGAGGAGGATTCGAAGAAAGGGGGGTGCATTCGGTAACCTTTTTCATTGGTTTCAGCCAGAATTTCTTTGCTAATGCAAATGAACTTTGTCACTTCAACTTGCAATGGCGTTATCAAGTTCTGCAGAAGGAAGTCCTGGAGAACTTTTGCAAAAGACTGAATAAGTAACAGTCTGTCTGCATTGTTGAATTTCACGAGTGCAAATCTGATTTACCCATCAAATATTTTTTTTAATGCTAAGTGAATCCTTTGCTCTGAACTTGAGCAAGGTTTATAAAACTTGGCATTTCGCCAAAAGCAAAATAATGGCATATCTTCCCATTAATAATAGGGGCAATTCTCCTGGCCCGCTGTGGTGCTTTTGCAATGCAGCAGGCCGAGAGACACAGTTTCTGGAGCCGTTAGCTCCGCCAGGATTCAAGTCTTTGGGAGGGAAATCGGTGATCAGGACTGAGCATCAGTGGGGGGGAGGGGCAGATGGGGGCTGCTGGCCACGGCGGGGGTGGGGGGGAGTTTGTTCTGGAGGCCAGCGATGAAGGGGTTCTGTGCATGCGCAGTGGCCCGCTCAGCACTATGCTGCCAGCCTCTCCAGCGGGAATAGCCTCCACCTCCTGAGTTTTCACATGAGTCAGGCTAGTGCTCTCTGCAGTTCAGAGTGTGGGAGATTCATTTTGAAATGCGTACTGAAAAAAAAAACCAGCCAGATTTACTCCAGTTCTTGCGTGAATTCGACACTTAGAATTTTTTCGAAAGAATTGCCCCCAATATCTAAAAGAATGGGAATAAATGAAAAGTAAGCCGACATGATTCTGTGATGTAGTCCCTGAGTGTTGAGGCTAACATCTGGAAAAGGGCTCTAAATAACTATCAAAGGTTGAGAATATTTCCACCTTGCTCTGAATTGATCTAATTTCCTTAATTTTGTTCCTGAAAAGATGACAAATATATGAAGGGTTAAACTGAAAGTCAATTCATTGTAGAATCATGGGGGTTTGGGGTGGGTTGATTTGATTTATTATTGTCACATGCACCAAGATACAGTGAAAAGTATTGTTTTGTGTGCTATCCATACAAATCATACTAAACATGGCTCGCAAAGAGTCACCACGCTCCAGCACCATCTTGAAACATAGATATGGTCAATCCACAGTGAGATCAGTACCACATCCCCATTCTCTCTGCTGTGTGGGGACTGGCTGCAAGTATTTTAGGGGCTTGTGTGGAGGTCAGCGTTTTTCAAATGAAGAAACATGACCAACAGGGGAAAGTTTTGAAATGAACTAAAAAAAAAAGGCAGCAACTTCTACAATGCCCTGCATTATAATCTTGGTCAACTGCCCACAGGAGTTTGATAGAGCAAGAAGGTAAGTTGACACCAGCTATCTCTTTCTACCCGTGGCGCTGGTTCCACACGTGGTTCTATAAGATTCCTGGACCATTTCAACGTAATGAACGTTGAAGCAGCATACAGAAAATGATGAAGCAGAAAAATATCTGCTGCTCCATCAATCTGTTCCTTCCTGTTGAGATGTCGAATATAACACTATGTACGCTCCCTGCCCCACCCATGGCCATGTGATAATCTTGGAGAGGCTTAAAACTAAATCAAAACACTGGTGAGTTTGGGGAGCATAGAGAATTCTTCTCCAATCCTGTGTGATTGAAATTAGTCCAGGAGACCCTGGCACGACTCATATCACTGAGTTAATGATAGCACCCAAGGAAATGCAGAGTTTAAGGAACGAGGCGACTTCATTGAGTGAGCCAAGAAATGGTTCTTCAACAAGGAAGAGAATTACATCTTTCCTTTCGATTATTAGAAGACTGAGTGTTAAAAGTTAGAGATCCATTCTACTGCAGTCATTAAATGCATTGAACTGAAGAGTTCAGAATACTTTGGCTGATCATTGCCCAGCAGTGAATTGTCATTAACGTGCCTTGGAATGTCCGAAGGTGGTAAGAGTAAAAGTTCACCAAAGCGGAAGGTTAAAGAAACAATGAAAATGACAGAAGTAAGAAAGCTGGCAGAGTATGGTATAAAATAATTACAGTAAGAGTTTTAACAACACCAGGTTAAAGTCCAACAGGGCTATTTGGTAGCAAATGCCATTAGCTTTCGGAGCGCTGCTCCTTCGTCAGATGGAGTGGATATCTGCTCTCAAACAGGGCAAAATAACAGCTATGCCCTGTTTGAGAGCAGATATCCACTCCATCTGATGAAGGAGCAGCGCTCCGAAAGCTAATGGCATTTGCTACCAAATAGACCTGTTGGACTTTAACCTAGTGTTGTTAAAACTCTTACTGTGTTTACCCAAGTCCAATGCCGGCATCTCCACATCATAAAATAATTAGTGGGGGGAGGGGAACAAGGCAACAGAAAAGGGGGGGGAAATGAATCATTTCATAAAGAAATGTAAAGTTGAAAGAAATAAATGATAAACTGAATAAAGAAAACATTGAAGACATAATTGGCAGCAAAAGAAGAAAGTAATGTTTTAAATGGAGTGAATTCTGTAGGTTAATGTTAATCAAGTCTATAAAATACAAACTATAAATATTGTGAACTGAGATTGAGTTAATTTTATTCTCATTTAGATTTTGGAAACTGTTGCATGACTTATGCCATTTAAAAGAATTTGAGTTAGCGTGGAACCTGCCACAACGAAACTTCCAGCAAACGATGGAGCTGGTGTGATATTTCCATTTGTTACTTGTTTTCCCTCCCCCCGGGCTGATTTGTACCACTGACACCTCAACACGTTCCAGCAAAATAATTATTTTCAAGCATGATAGAAGCAATAGGTTTCTAGCTAATTATCACTCAAAGTACTTGGACTCAAGATTAACTCTTCACAGCTGAATGCATTTGATGCCTATAATAGCACTGACTTCTATTCCCTTTCTCTTGACACAATTTGGGTCTGAAATGTAGTAAATTCTTGAATAGGTCAAAAATCACTGTATCCCATTCCTGCTTCTTGTCTGGTTTGCCAGCACAATTATTTGGACCTTTGAATAAATGGCCTAGGTGCACATCTCTTTCAAACGGGAACCTACTTATAAATGGCTATTCTGGTGTACCAATGAGAATCACTGCAAACTGATCCACAAAACAGCTCTTATTATTCTTAAATCTTTCAGCTCACATGAAGCCCACATTCTCCCACAATTGTCTACCCCCTTCACTCTTTAGATATACCTTCTGGCTTGGTTTCCCGGTTTCCGTCTCTGATACACTTCTTGCAGCTGGCTGGCAGTAACCCAGTAAGGCTCAGTCCTCCAAAATGGTTTGGGCTTCAAGGCAAGGATTTTGAGAGAGGGTATGCGAGCGGTCTTCCCATCTTACATCCTTCCAAGTAAAAATCGACCCTGATTTATTCTGTTTAATTTTGTACCTTTTTCAATTTGTTTCCCTCCTTGCTTTTTTTGTTATTCATTCATGTGCATCGCTGGCTGGCCAGCATTTGATGCCCTTGTTCAGCGGGCAGTTGAGAGTCAACCATATTGCTGTGGCTCTGGAGTCTCATGTAGGCCAGACCAGGTAAGAATGGCAGATTTCCTTCCTAAAGGACATTAGTGAACCAGATGGGTTTTTTTCGACAATGGTTTCATGGTCAACAGTAGATTCTTAATTCCAGATAATTTTTTTCTTGAATTCAAATTCCAGCATTTGCCTTGGTGGGATTTGAACTCCAGAACACTGGCTGAGTTTCTGGATTAATCATCGAGCGATAATACCACTATAGGCCATTGCCTCCCCTTCTTGGGCTTATCCTATCTTTCTGCAAGCCTAGACAGCAATGTCTGATAGCATGTGGATCTGTAGTATGGCCTTAAACCTATGTGTTGTTGCAGGACTGCAGAATTCTGGTCTGTATACCACTTCCCACTCGTCCCCATGGACACAGCCTGTTTACTCTGGTGGGACCGTAATGTGCTGCCCGGTGGGAGGGTCTGGAAAATCCTGGCCATAAAGGTCACTGGAGAGAAATGGCCAGCCCAGGAGCACTGAGACAATTGTATTGCCTCTACCTCTGTCCTAGCTGAGGTCAGTCAAATGTCAACATTTGGCTTAGTGGTAGGCCATGTGAGCGAGCATGATGGGATGCATCACAATAGTACCCTTTACGAACTCAAATGCCCCAAGTTGCTTCATAGAGGTATTATAAAGCAAAGCATGATATTGAACCATGTAAGGAGATATTAGGTCTCCTGATCAAAAGTTTGGTCAAAGTGGTAAGTTTTGGGAGGTGCCTTAAAGAAGAAAAGCAAGACAGAGAGATGCAGGGAGGAAGTCCTACGTGTACTGTTTGTGGAGTCTTGTGTGCAAATTCATTGCCACACTTCCCTCTAATGGAATTTTGGATTGCAATCCATAAGAACAGCATTGAAAATCTTGGGCCTGAATTTCACACCTGTCAGGCATATAGGATCGCCAGGGCTGGACCCCATAGGTTTCCGCTTCTGGCTGGGAATGTCGAAACAATGCAGTTTTATGCTGGCTGGCTAATTAAGGGCCATCCAGCTTGAAACACCTCCCCACATTACAGAAGGGCTGCCGGCAGGGGTGGGAGTGCCTAGCAGGTGGTTTCAAATCTGCTGAGGCAGAAGATTGCCAAGAGTTCCAGATGGAGTACAAGGAACTGTCCAAAAATAAGCTACAGCGATGGCATCAGCACCTGCTTGACGTGTGTGTGGGAGGGCACATGGTGCCTCTCCCTACTTCTCGGACCAGTGCATGAGCACTCTGAGGCAGAGAGTGTCAGGAGGAAAATCCAGATGCTGCAGGATGGAAAGAGGAGGCTGCCCGGATCACTTGTCAGTCATGGTTCAATGCACCTGGATTGACAAAGGTATAATCATCTCCGCTTGCCAACAAGTGGGTACTGAGTTGGCATGGACCAGCGTGGAGAAATCTTACAGGGTGGCCATCTTTAATGGCACTTGGGATAAGCCTGGCTGGCTTTGTCTGTCCAGTAATGAAAGAATTTGAGGACCCATCTGAAGAGCGCCTCAGTGGCTGGCTTGATGCAACTGATTGGGACACTCCACACACATCCCCCTCATGATACCTGGAAAAATCTTGATGCAAAACTATTGAGGGCTACTGTGACCTTGAGCATTGGCATTAGATGTTCCCCTCACACAGTTGGAGGTGATCTCTGGCATTATGATGTCATGGTGCCCCTAGAAAAGCAGAGCCTGCTGTAGTACTGGACCTCAGATGTGTTGAGGTAGCTGGATCGCTGCTACACACTCTGGCAGCAGAATAATGGCGTCTCATGTGGTCCCTTCTGCCTTGCTCTCCCCACTGCTTCTGTCTTTTTGTTTTTTGTCACACACTCTGACACACCACCCAACACTAGTCCACACTGACAAAAGTTTGCAGCTGTTTTTTTTAAAGCCCAATCCCCTGTGTATTCCTGGAAAGGGAGAGAATGCACAAGCTCTAGCACACTCAGGCTTTCTGAAAAGTCACCAGGCTCGGAGCTAAGTCAAAGCAAGTATACCTGTCTTTTGCTAACTATTTTTTAAAGAGAAGTTTAACTTTTTAGGGAACTTTTGCTTGATAGATTAACACTTAAGACTTGCATCTTGTCCTGTTTTAAGTATTGTTCAGTTGTTAAAGGTAAAGCTAATTCATTTGTTATAATTAAACTGTATTGTTAAATAAAAGTTTAATCACTGAGAATCAATGGCTCTGTCTGTAGTATAGCATATAAAGATTTATTTCTCTCCCTTTATCATTACCTTCCTGGTCTATAGTCAAAGCAATACACAATGGAGCGGAAAAGCATGCAAGATGGGTGAAAGCTCCATGTTCTGTCCCCACTGAGGCTGAATTTCACCCACTGAAATGATCTGAGACATTGATTTGCAGTTTTTCAAGAAAAATGTATGGAACTACAGAATATCCTCTCTAAATTACCAGGAAGAAAGTGCTGAAAATTCCTTAACTGATTATAATGTTCCTAGTTGTAAATAGGCAGAAATATGAATGTAATTCCTCAACTACCATGGAAAATCTTGGAATCCCAAAATTTGCCTTAGTCAGTCACTTTGAATCAGTAGACATGCTAATGGTATAACATGAAGATTTATATACCACTCAAAATCATTATTGTCGCCTTTGCCTGTAGTCTTTTAAAAGTCATACGATTAATAGGATGAGCTAAGCCTGCAGGAAAGTCCAGTTTCATTTTTATTTTTAAAATACAAGCAGTTGCTGCCTGAGGTTCTCTATTTTCAAGAGCAAACTTCTTTAAATATAATAACTCCAGGAGTCTGCTCTGAAGGAACCGTGCTTTTATTGCACAAAATGAAAATAAACAATAACCACAAAACTGTGGTGAACACAACAGGTCCCTTCCAGGACTGAAAGGTTAATGGACCCTCTCGGGTCTTGCTTTATACAGGCTTGGTATACAAGTTGTACTTTGGCTAATTACCAATCCCCAGAGAGCTTGTATTCGACAAACCCAAACGGGAGGTCAATTAGTGATTTCCCCATGCAGATCATGGGCATTATCACAAGCTAAAAATTGACATGCTCGTGGGGGAAATTTCAGGTGACTGCAGTAGCTTGGAAGGAACCTGAAGCAAAATATTGCAACCTGTGGTGGCATTTCCAACTGAGAAAAGCTTGCCCCTCCCTCCCCTGTTTATTCAGCAGACAAGAGACTGAACAGATCTGTAACTAGCTGTGAAATGATAATTGGAGATGTGCAGGGAAGAGATACTTGACTTGTAGAACCTACTACTTCTCCGCATGCTGAAAGTGTAATGGGAATCTAAAGAGATTAGACTAACCTACTGTGGCCTGGATTTTCCCACTTGGTTGCTAAAATGGAAGCTAAACTGCATTCCTGCCCATCAGTGTTAAACTAGTCCCAATGTATCTGCCTTTGTCCAGTTTCATTCTTTAGAGACTTTTTACTTATTTGTGGGTCTGGATTCCCAGACCAGGTAAGGGTAGCAGATTTCCTTCATTAGACTTTTGATTTCAGATTCCACCATCTGCCATGCTGGCATTTGAACCTGGTTCCTCAGAGCATTAACCTGTGTCTTTGGATTACAGTGACAACATCACTGCACGCTGCCTCTTACTTCCAAATGTTGCTGGGCGCATGCATCTCAAATATTGCAGGCTTTGCATCCTTTGCAGATGCTGCTACACTGTGTTAAACCGGATGGAGCAGCAGAAAAGATCAACACAGACTGTACCAATTTGGGTTAATACACTTTTTCTAAAGCTGGTGCTTACATAACCACTGGCCCCACATTTAAAGATTGCCACATTTAACCTGGCAAAGGGCAGTCCAAGTGGAAGGGATGTACAAAGGGCATGATTCGGGCTCCATAGAAGAAGGTCAATGATTGTCTTTGTATTCCTGTGTAACTACTCACTATGGGACAAAGTTTGATTCCAACTCCAGGTTAGCTAAGGGAATTTGAGACAATTGTACCTGAAGTAATTTTGCACTCGTCCTCACTGCATTGAATAGTTTGCAAATGATGCCAAACTTTTGTGAACTGTGGATGATAATTAAACTTCAAGAGGGCATAGGTTGGTGAAATGGGAAGACATTTAGCAGATGTAATTTAATGAAGAGGAGTGTAACATAATAAAGTTTTGTAGGAAGAATAGGAAAGAGTAAAATTCTGAAGGGGTGTAGGGGTATATATGGTACACATTGTTGAAGATAACAGGGCAGGTTGAGAAAGTAGTTAATAAAACATATGAGATCCTAAGCTTTATTAATATAACAGAAAAGCAAGGAAACTATTATGAACCTTTATAAAATACACTATTCTGAGTGGTGTGTTCAGTTCTGGGTACCAAACTTTATGAAGAGGATGCTGAAAGATGTATGAGAATGGTTCCAGAGATGAGGACGATTTAAATAATGAGGATGGAAAGGAGAAGCTGGGGCAGCCCTCTTTTGAGAAGAGAAGGTTGAAAGGTGATTTTTTTAAAAAATATATGGAGTTGTTCAAAATCATGAGGGGTTTGGACAGAGTACATGGGGAGAACAGCCTGTTCCCATTGACTGAAAGGTCAAGAACCAAAGGACACCGCTTTAAGATGAATGGCAAAAGAAGCAGAGGCAACTTGAGGAGAAGCATTTTACAGTGAGTCTGAGTAGCTTCAGTAACCGCTGTGTGTTGACATATGCATGTTGTTGCCTGAAGTGACATTGGTGCAGGAAGCAGCCTGGAGTGAACACACCTTGTAATAAAGCTCCGTTAGTTTTTAACCCTCTGCACCTCCTAGCATCAATGCACAACACAAAAGCTGGCAACTAGGGCTTCGAATGGCACTTGCTAACCCGGGAAGGAAAAAATATTTATGAAAAGTCTGTAGAGAAGACTTGGAAGAAAAGCTCTCGCGTGTGCTCTGGTCATCACGGGCAAGGTGGGCATTGGTAACAATCCTCTGCAGAGCAATTATAGAGCTGGGTGTGTCATTCTTAGAAAAAAAGGCTGAAGTTCAGATTGTTGCCTTGTTTAAATGGGAAAAGCAAGGTAGCTGCTGAAGACATGTTGCTAAGTGTGCTTACAGGGAGCCTCCACTAGGAAGAAAATGGCAGCAGTTTTCGACACTGGGATCTTTTGGTGAAAATGTGGAGCAATGGGGCTTCTATGCTGAGTGTTTTGACTATTTTGAGCAGGCAAATGAAATAGTAGAAGATGCTAGGGTTGCCATGTTCCTGAGCGTGATGGGAGGAAAATTGTTCAATCTCCTAGTGTGCAAGCACATGATTGGCTGAAGCCTTTGGTGATTGTAGTGCACTTCAGATTCCACAAAAGAGGGCAAATCAATTGTGCAATTCATGGCTGCATTAAAAAGACTTGCAGAGTACTGAGTTCAGTGATATGCTGAATGATACAATTTGGGACAGCTTGGTCTGTGGTCTGCAAAATGCGGCAATACAGAAATGGTTGCTAACCAAGACTAAACTAGCTCTGAGAAAGACCATGGAAATTGTTGTTTCAATGGAGCTGGCTGCAAAAGAAGCTCAACAGATGAGTTTTGAACACACAATGTAAGCTGAGTCAACACTTAGGAGTTTCAAAACTCGTACATACTGATGTGCAAAGTCAGAGCATTCGGCTGCAGAATGCTGGTGCAAGGATATAAGTTTATTTATCAGTGTCACAAGTAGGCTTACATTAACATTGCAATGAAGTTACTATGAAAATTCCCTAGCCGCCACACTCCAGTGCCTGTTCAGGTAAACTGAGGGAGAATTTAGCATGGCCAATGCACCTAATCAGCATGTCTTTTGGACTGTGGGAGAAAAATGGAGCACCCGAAGGAAACCCACACAGACGTGGGGAGAACATGCAGGCTCAGCACAGAAACTGACCCAAGCCAGGAATCGAACCCCAGTCCCTGGCGCTGTGAGGCAACAGTGCTAACTGCTGTGCCACCCATATGATGAAGGAGCTGTGGGGTGCGGGGAGGTCATAATGGAGTATGTCTGCTGGAAGAAGAAGCAAGTTGCGAGCAAAAATAATAAGAAGCAAGAATGAACCAAAACATTAAACAGAATAACAGAATTGTTCGTGCTCTGCAAAAAGGTTAAGAGAAATGAAGCAACTCTCACTCTTGAGGACAAATATCACTGCATGTGTTAGCCAGCAACAACTGGGTCACTCCACTGCTGGATGATCAGCCAGTAAAGATGGAAGTCAACACTGGGGTAGCAGTCTCGCTGGTGCCAGAGATTGTATAAAGGAAAAACCCAGAAATATTCCCTTGAAAGCTTCAAGAATAGTCCGGTCCTCCTGACAAGGCCATCATGACAGGTCCCCATTGATCCTTGCCATGAGGACCTTCACCAGCGAGGCTGCTAAGACAAGTGAGCTAGGACAATTGTGCCCCAGGCTCACAATAATACTTAAATCTCTATTTAAATTGAGATCAGCCTTGTGTCCTTTTCGGGTGCGAGGCTGATCTCGCCGGCTATCCGGTCCCAGTAAGGTTGTGATAGGTGAGAAATTGGGTGTGAATCCAAATTTTTTTTCTGTCTTTCTCGTGACCTTGCTGGTTTTCCCCGTCCATCAACCGATGGGATGAGAAGGTAAGATTACCCCCATAATGTTTTCTTAAAGGACAAGTGACTAGGAGCTGCAGCTAAAGTGGACATCCACGGAGGAACAAAGATTTGAGCCCACACTACACAGCAGCTGTTTGTGCTGCCGTCAAAGTGATGAGCAATCTTCCAGTTTGTCAGCACACTAAGAGAAGCAGGGTGATAAAAATGTTAAAAGGCAGATTATCGAAGGAAAGGCACAATGGTCTTGAACAGAACTATGAGTGAATTATTTTTGCCACTGATAAAATATTTCAAAATGATTTAGAGCAAGTTGGAAGAATGTTTGTTTGTGCACCGGGGAGGTCAAAAATCTCCAAGTGTAGAGGAAAGCTAGAGGGTGTTGGTTACAGAACAGTGTCTTTTTAAGAAGTCTTTGTAATCTTCAGTACGTTAACAGCAAATCTTTACTAGCCGCTTGTATCTATATACATATACACAGTAAAGGGTACATGCAAGGATCGATCTCCAAATCTGGGTCTTTAGACCATAAGACCATAAGACATAGGAGCGGAAGTAAGGCCATTCGGCCCATCGAGTCCACTCCACCATTCAATCATGGTTGATTTCAACTCCATTTACCCGCTCTCTCCCCATAGCCCTTAATTCCTCGAGAAATCAAGAATTTATCAATTTCTGTCTTGAAGACGCTCAACGTCTCGGCCTCCACAGCCCTCTGTGGCAATGAATTCCACAGACCCACCACTCTCTGGCTGAAGAAATTTCTCCTCATCTCTGTTCTAAAGTGACTCCCTTTTATTCTACTCACTGACCCTAGGTCTGGGTCATATGCCTTTTTGCTTCACTACGAGCAGGTACTGTGCTCAGTCCCACATTAACTGTGTATAGGCCAGATCCTTCTACATCAATCAGCAACTGTGTTGAGTTTATTGCCCAAAGAGCCTTCTACTTACTGTCCAAAATGGCATCTAGGTCCTCTCCTTTCAATCCCCTTTTTTTGGTTCTAAGAAAATAAAAACCATTTTTGCTGCAGGTTTGAAGTTGTTGCTAGCAGCCCCTCCTCTGATCCATAAATTTAAAATTGCTGAGCTTGAAAGCAACTGTGGTGAAAATGACTGCTGCCATACATGAATGGCCAAGACAAAAGAGAGATAACCTCCAGATTTTATTACTTTCCATTCCTATATGATGTCTGAATGAGTCATACTTATATAGGTTCATCCATAAGTTTTGACCTGCCTACTGTGCTGATCCTGTGCTGATGTTGTCTAAAGGTTCAACAAGGTTCTGTGAACAACTGTGTTCTTAAATGTCCTCATGTGTCTATCAATGGCACTGGTTTTATGGCAACCAGCATCTGAAACCAAAGTTTATCTCAAAAGACCTGAATTATCTTATTTTTCTGTGTTTTCTTTGGTTTCCAGCAAGACTTAGAAACGGTGGCACAGTGGTTACTACCGCTGCCTCATAGCGCCAGGGACTGAGGTTCAATTTTGGTCACTGTCTGTGTGGAGTTTGCACTTGGGTTACCTTCGGGTGCTATGGTTTCCTCCCACAGTCCAAAGATGTGTGGGTTAGGTTGATTAGCCATGGTAAATTGACCCTAGTGTCAGAGTGATTAGCAGGGTAAATATGTGGGGTATGGGAATAGGGCCTGGGTGGGATTGTGACCGGTATCGACTTGATGGGCCGAATGGCCTCCTGTACAGTAGGGATTCTACGAATAGCATGGACATTCAAATAGTTTTCCCCTCAATTAATTGTTTTCCATTACTGAAAATTAGAGGTTTCATACAGTTGAGTCTTCACAATTTAAAATAGTTTATTTGTGCTAATAAAAATTGATTCATCCAGTTTCCTTAATTAAACATCATAAATAGCAACAAGATAGCAATATTAAAATTTTAATTCGGATTATTTCAACCAAGCAACTTTGAATTAGGTGTCCTGTCACAGCCAGAATGTACTTGCTCTCTCACTGCCAGTAATCAGTATGTTTTGTGTGGAAAGAGGGGAGTCTTTTCTTAGCCTTGAAGTTTGTTTCCCAATTAAATAATTCTGCAGCAAGCTTTCATTAGTTTAAAATAAAGATTGCTTATTCTTGCCCTGAATTAATGCAACCTCACAAACTTGGTCTTGTGCACACATACACACATACAAAGATTGGGTACAGATTAATATAGTGCACTTTTACAGGTTAAAGTTAATTTATTCTCTGATTTATGATTTCTGGTCTCCTGTGCGGCAGGCCTGTGGTTTCTTGAATGGGTTCAATGATTTAAAGTGAGGATCTTGTAAAGCAAAGGGCTCACAGCAGGTCTTGTGGTTTCTTGCAGTTTGAGGACTTAAAGACCTGCAGCTAGTTTCAGTGTGTGGTTCTTAGGCTGGCTGACAGTTAACAGTTCTGATGAATTTGCTGAGTCCTGGGATAATAAGGGTGCAGTCGCTGAAAGCAGTTTCATTCACATGACCACCAGATTAGACCTCTGAGGCCCACTTGGTTTAGTTTATATTCGGAAAGCCATCATGATTTAATGAAGTTGACAGTGGCCATCGAGTTTTGATTTTCCTTTTTGTCCAGTGTGAAATGTGGAGATAGTCTGGAAAAGTTTATTTACTAGTGTCACAAGTTGGCTTACATTAACACTGTAATGAAGTTACTGTGAAAATCCATAGTCTGGGAAACTCAAGTTTCTAGACTTTGGAACGTCCTTAGATGAATTCCACAAATGGCTGAGAGGTACCCTCACTTGTATCTCCATACTTAATTAGGTATTCGCTGGAGACTTGACACGTTTGCAGTCCAAATGCTAAAAGTCACATGATTGCAGAGGCCGTCTTAACAGCTTCTTCTTGTCTTTTTTTTAAGCATTAACAAAGTTCATAATATGACTTGCCTGTACTGGGCATGACAGTAGCCAAAGGAAGATTTGAAGAAGGGGGTTGAGGAAACTTGTCTAGTTAAATATTTTACAGCTATCTTAATCATTGGTATTGAAATAGATGTGATATGACAATTTTATCTTGTATATCTGAAAAAAATTTTGTTTCCTCAAGCAGTCTTATATTCTCAAGTACTTTCTGGGTTTTTTTTCTACTCTCCAGTTCTGATTTTAAATTCATAGTTTGATTTTATTTTTCTTCCTAAAGAACTTGTTTCATTTGTTTTGCTAGGACCAGCTGGCTCTAGTGGCTAAATGGTCATCAATTCTGACAGGAAAGCGAGCCCAACATGCTTCTATCCAGGTACACATCATAGTGATTAGCTCCCATAGCCCATCCTCGCATCCCAACACTTTTCCAGACTCCCATTTCCTAGTGCAACACAAAAACCCTCCTGTAACTTGATCTGCACCTTCTCCCCATCCCCCTTATCCAGCTCTAGATTACAATGATCTTTTCCTCGTCCACCCTAACTGTGCATCCAACTGTCTTTTTTTTAAGTTCTACTCCACCATTCTGTACAGTTAACTTGCTAATTGTGTGAAACTAAAATATTTCCAATGTTCCGCCTAGTTGTTCCCCAAAATGCTCCTTTTTATATGGTTCTGGGTGATCTGCTGACAAAAATGTATTGTCAAGATTATAGTGTAAAGAAGAAAACAAACGTTTGTCCACAATTTCCACTGGTTAATAGTTTGCACGTGGATTGATGTTTGGTATCTTGGTACCTCAAGCTAAATAACCAGAAATTGCATCTTCCTGCATCCTTTCAATTCTTCTAATTTATAGGCCTTGACAATAATGCTATTAATGTGTGGATTAGAACATTAATATGACTTTGCGAGAGCAATTCACTTGAATATAATGGAACCAGCTTTCGAAGTACGGCAAATATGCAAACACAGTAAGAGCAAAAATGGGATGAGAACCAAATGTAACGAAGTGCTCAATAAAAGCAGTTTATTTGTATTTTCAATGTTTTGCTGCAATGGAACCTACTTGGGACAATCATGGTGTATCCACTCTGTTAAAATGAACTTGCACAGGGCCCCCTTTGTGTCTGTAGTTATAAATGTATCTGCAAGTGATAAGAACATACAAATTAGGAGAAGGCCCCTTAAGCCTGCTCTGCCATTCAATGAGATCATGGCTGATTTGGTCGCAACCTCAACTCCACATTCCTGAATAGAATCTGTCTAGCTTTGCCTTAAAAATATTCAATGATTTTGCTTCCACCACCTTTTTGAGGAAGATATTTCCAAAGACTCATGACCATTAGAAGAAAAGAATTCTCAACATCTGTCTTAAAATGGTGGCCCCTTGTTTTGAAACAGTGACCCTGAGTTCCAGATTCTCCCACAAGAGGAAACATTCTTACTGCATCCACCCTGTGAGACCCCTCAGGATCTGGTATGTTTCAATCAAGTTATCTCTTTGCTCCTTGCAACTTCAATAGATACAAGCCTGGACTATCCAACATTTCCTCATAGGATAACC
Organism: Mustelus asterias; assembly: GCF_964213995.1. NCBI lineage: Eukaryota > Metazoa > Chordata > Chondrichthyes > Carcharhiniformes > Triakidae > Mustelus > Mustelus asterias. The sequence goes on from NC_135817.1 coordinate 52,050,585, forward strand.
TGCCCATTGCAGGTATTAGTTTGGTAAACTTTCTCTGAAGTATTTACGATGCATTTACATCCTTCCTTAAACAATGAAGAATTGAAAAATAGTGATGTAACAATGTTTCTATTCATTGTACTTTTCCCAAAATCAAGTTCTCCATTAAAATCAGTTCCTATTTAGCAGAAGTGAATTTGATCAGCTAGGGTCTTATCATAATAAAAGCAAACACCTATTGCTGAGTGTTTTATTCTGAGTTGAATCCAATAAAACTGAGTGCTTTTTAACTATTACTAGTCGTGCATGTATCAAAGGATGCTGCACCAATATAGACCTATTCTCAAAAACAAATTGCCTGAATTAAATTGTAATCAAATAGACTTGTGATATTCACCATGATCAAATACCCCATGGACACTCATTCCCAAGTCAAACACAATGGGTGGGATTTTACGACCTCGCTCATCCCGAGGTCAGCGGACTTTTCCATTGTCCGCCCCTCGCCCGCTCCGATTCCCATGGCGGGCGGGACGGTAAAACTCCAGCAATGGGCACGATTTTCCAGCTGTTCCTGACTGTGGGATCTTTTGGTCCCATCGAATGTGGTCCTCTGCCGCTGTGGAGCCCATGGAAAACCTGTTGACAGCAGCAGGACTGGAAGACAGTATCTTAGTATCATCCGCAAACCTGCTAATCAGACCAGCTATATTTTCTTCCAGGTCATTTATATATATATTATAAACAACAGAGGTCCCAGCACTGATCCATTTGGAACACCACTAGTTACAGACCTCCATTCAGAAACACCCTTCCACCGCTACCTTCTGTCTTTTATGGCCAAGCCAGTTCTGAATCCATCTAACTAATTAATTTACCCTTGATCCTGTGTGATTTAATCTTTTGCACCAGCCTGCCATGAGGCACCTTGTCAAATGCTTTACTGAAGTCCATGTAGACAACATCCATGGCCCTTCCCTCGTCAATCATTTTTGTCACCTCCTCAAAAAGCTCTATCAAATTAATGAGACATGACCTCCCTCCTACAAATCCATACTCTCTGTCGCTAATAAGACCATTCAGTTCCAAATGTATATAGATCCTATCCCTAAGAATCTTCTCCAACCACTTCACTATCACTGATGTGAGTCAATGCTCGATGAAGTGGAGAAAATGCACAAGGGAACAATGTAAAAAGAAAAAAGGTTTATATGTGATCAGAGAATAATTTTATTTTTAGATAGTTAACTTTAATGGCCTCCAGTGTGCAAGTCTTTTATTTATCTGCCTCTTGTTTAAAAATAAATGATCTTGCTATACCCTGTGCACACATTGATTTAAATTTTTATTCTAGTTTACACATTACTATGCACTGGTTCAATTATAATCTTACTCTCTCAAACAAGCTATTGATCATTAATGACATTGGTGTCATCACATCAGTGATACATGGGGCAACCCAAGTGTTTTGCCTCGAGCTGCTTCTGTCAGCCATGCTGTCTGATGATTTTTGCTGTGCTTATTCAAACAGATCAGACATATTCTTGCAAATGCAGTCATGCAGATAATCATTTTAGCTGAGATACTTCACACATAATTTGTAATATTCACATTCACGACGTAGATAATCATAATTAATTACAAAACAAAACAGTGTCCATCAATTGTGTGCTCGAGCCTCAATGCTGACTGTAATGCCTGCAAGGGAATGCTGGTTTCCAAGTGGTGTTCTGCTTTCTCTCAGGTTCAGTCACCAACACAATTTTTCATTATGGTTCCCGTCCGAGGCCTGGCAGCTTACACAGAACGGAAGGTACGCCAGTGGCGCTATTACACCTTGACTGGTTCCAAGCTCATCTCACCCGTTCAAGAGCCCGAGAAGCTTCATCAGTGGCTGGAGGTGGATCAGTTCCTGAAGAGTTCTCAAGAATGGCACCAGTCAGATGTGACTATTGAAGGTGACATTGTTCCTTCTAAAGTGGTTGCTGTCTTTAAAGCGCTGCTTGAGAGACCACTCCAGGCCTCCAATTTTCAGGGTAAGTAGAGGATTAAAATGATCAATTTAATTTTAAACATAGACTCAGATCTAGATGTTGCAGTCAGCAGCAAAGCAAGGGTGTTCTTTGCTGACTTTGAAGAAAGCTGCCCGAAAGATCCAATGATGTCTTTGGCGTGGTTTCCCCTAATTATGAAGTTAATACACTGTTAAAACTTAGTTACGCCCCTCATTTGATAAGGTATAAATTTTTCAAAGGTTTTTACAGCAAATCTATCATTGTAGAAGTGGAAATTTGCCAAATCATAATTGCAATGATTTGTGGTCTGAGGTAACCTCTATGGTGCATCCCACTGAGGAGCATAAACTGTACAAATGTTTGTCAAACATACAATATTAATCCCTCAATCAACATCACAAAAACAGATTATCTGATCATTGTCACATTGCTGTTTGTGGCAACTTGATGATGTACAAGTTGACTGATACATTTCTTACATTACTACACAGACTGCACTTCGGAAGTACTGGGGTAAAAGATGCTTTGAGATGTCTGAAATTAGAAAATAAAGAGTTGCATTTATATGGCGTTCAGGAAAAGCGCTGTATAAATGCAACTCTTTACTTTCTAATTTCATCACAATCTCGCAGCAAATAACGGTATTTGTGTGACCAATTCACTTTTGGTCTGGCATCCGTATATTTTGTTAACTTTAAGAAAACTTCCACAAGATGTCTAGAATGGATTGACAGAGTGCAGAGCTAGTTAATGCATTACATTACTATTCTAAAATCTATATAAAAAATAATTGAATTGTCCACGAACAGAGATTGTGTGATAATGGGAACAAAATCATAAGCAAATGTGTGTTATATAGTGAAAGCATCCTCATTGATCTAGTGAGTAAACTGTATAGTACCAAACCACACTATGATATGTTGGTCTTTGCCAAGTTTCCGACCCTCATCTGGGCAATAGGCTTCGGGGCCAGCGAAGGGAAAATTCGTCCTAGTTTCCTCCTTCTGATCACTGATCAATCATGCTGGGGAGTGCATGTGTGTGGATGTGGGTTGAGGTTATGATCAGGCTGTCATGGTGGAAAAGCCTGCAGACGCTCACTGGGGGGATGTTAATGAAAAGGCAAATCTGGTCTTGTTCATTTTACACTGTTAAAACGATTCTCATTGCCTGCTCATGAGTGAAGTATGATGACTGCTGAGGCATTTGGCACCTGTGAAACAGCACACCATCACCTTCAAGGGAGGAGAAAATATGGAGGAAACTTTTAATACTGGCTTCTGTGGAAGACTACAGAACACTGATGGTAGATCAATGATAGGTCAGACACGATCATCATTTTTCTCTGAACTTGAGATGCTTATCAAAGAGGTGACCAGGCGCAGAAACCAGAGCTGGATTTACCAGCCTTTTAAGGTGGCCTTGGAGACAGCAGGGCCGGAAATGTGGCAGGGGAAAGGCATCACAAGGGGTGCTTGATGTCTTCTCGCTGCAATGGCATACTACCTCAGTGCTGCCCTCTGCTGAGGTAACTATGGTATTACATTGATTCCTGGTGAACCATTTGTCCCAGTTTGACAGAGACTTTTGTGAGCTTTTCTTCTTCCTGGAGTTCTGTATTGGATTTTAATCGGGCTAGCCTGTTGGAAAGAGCTGACTTTTCTACATTTCTATATTGTTGCACGAACCTCAGTGGCACAACTGTTCACTGGGTGGCTAATTTGATCAATGATTGAGACCATAAGAGCGGAGGAGGAAGGAGTTAACCGGGTTTCTATTCCCAGTTGATATTGTTTGCAAGAATACCACTGAAGATGTTTAGGCCAGAACAGGAAGTTAGACATTTCACCACCAGTTGTCAATCTCTCATGTTACAGGTTGTTGTTACCTTCCCAAAGAATACAAAAGTTGAGCATGACCTTGGGTTGCTGTGAGGTGCCAATGTATAGACCAGAATGGTATCATGACAGGTGCACATACAAATCAGTTGTGTATTACATAAGGCTTCAAAATGAAGAGATTGTGTGCAAGGCTGTAAATGAAGTACATTCAGATAATGGGTGTGATGTGTTGTGTGGTATCTAGGCAATAAATTAAATCATTTTAACACAGGGTGAGAAAAGGGCTCTTTAAATCAGCTGAACAGCTATTGTGATGTGCTACTGATATTCAAATAGCAATATTCAAAATGTGAACATAGCGTGGATGTAGTAGAATACAGTTTATTCCACAAGAGGAAGAAACCCTTGCGATGAAGTGATGCTTGTTTACTCAACTCAAATAAACTCAGTGGGTTGCATTTTATTGGGGGTTGGACTGCTTGCCCCGCTGGTAGGAAGTTAACCAGAAGCTTGCCCCACAACCATAACACGCTGCAGGAGTGCTAAATTGTTTAAGATTGGGACTTCTGCCTCACAGTGGGAGCTGCAGGCTGGTAGCTCCATTGGGCCCAATAGCGCCAGACCTCAGTCGTGCGGACTGCTGGGGCTACAGGAAGAAGCCCAAAAAGGATCATGGCTGCCCAGACAGGTAAACAACAGGATTTTAGAGCAGGAGGGATCCTAGAGCTCGGGTGTGGGGGAAGGGGAGGTTCAATTTTCTAAGTCATGTGGTGCAGAAGAAGGGCACAGTGCCATCTTGGGGCTCCCCCCCCCCCATTTAAATACCTGCTCACCTAGGGTATTATGGGGGTGGGCGGGAAGGTAGTGGCTTAGCCATTTGACCTATTTTATATGTCCATTTTTCCCGCGTCCCAGCCAAAAACACACAGTGGGAGGCATGCAAAATCCAGCCACGATATACCATTACGTTTCAATATGCGCACCGCACCTTTCGTGTGAGCAAAATGAAATAGGAATGATTTTGGTGAAACACATGGAAGATAGTAAAGTATTTTCTGCTTGTCATGCAGAAGCCATTAAGTTACAGTGCATTGTTCATCAACAAATAACCAATTATTCCACATTGAGTGGGTTGCCTACAGAGCGCTGAGCTATTCAAAATGTACACGTTCTCTCCCATCCACCTCTGCATGAAATTCTGCAAGTACACCATACTGTTTCACAAAGCTAGGCCCCTGGCTAACTTTGATAGGAAGGCTGCCTATCGATCTTTGTATTTTCCTGGTTTAATGGTTCACAATCCTCTCTGTGCTGTAGCATCAAATGGGTCAACAGGTGAAACTCTATTAAGATGTTGTTCGCTGGATTGTACGCTAACCCTGCTGTGAGGTAAAATAATTTAATGCAGTAGAAGTCTGTTTTAACCAATCAGGCAGGTTGCTAAAAGCACACCTTGCTTGCAGTCAGATACAATGATATAATTTTAAACAATGGGTAGGATTTTATTGCTGGCTGTTTGGAACATATTTGGCTGCTGCTCAATCCAATTTATACATCGTTCCTGATTGAAAATTGCGAATTGAAACAGTTGGTGGTTTAATGCTGGCGACCAAGAGGACCCACTTCACTGCATTTTAGTTGCTCTGAGCAATTGCTTTAACTAGGTGAATATAATGATGAGTTCTGGAAAGAATAATAGCAAAGCACCGAGGGAAATAAATGGAGTTTCAACTGTCTCGAGTTCCAAGCCGTTTTGTTTGAGTAATAGCCTGGTTACATTGCCAAGAGCGCACCACAGAGTCTCCAGAAGGAACATGCCAGTGGAAATGCTGCCAATTACACTCTGACAGATGGAAATTCATTCTGGGTGTGTATCTATGCATGTGGGGCCAGATTGTTTGGCATCTTGCAGCTATCTATTAGTCACCTGTGGTGAGAACTTTCATAACACATAAATGTTGCACTTGATTAGTTTCTTTGTCAACATCAAAGTTTTATGCTCTGTTTCACCATTGGAACTCAGCAAGTAGGGATGAGTGGCACATCTTAACTCTCCTGGATTACATTGCAAAATGTAGTCTCATTTTTGGCAAAATCAAATTTGGATTTGGGTGAGCTATTCATTATTTTAAATTCCAAACTGGATGTGCAATGGGGCAAAATGTTTCCTCTGCATAGACCAATCTATTTTGGAACGTCAAGCCTGTGAGGTTTCGGCATGCTTTTTGTTTAATTACATCTCTTTTAAAAATGATGCTTTTTCAAAATGTGTTATTTGTTTGAGTTCCTGATGATTTTGTGACATTATTATTGAATGGTAACTCCTTACAAGATTATTATTTATTATCTAACTAGGGTGGCACAGTGGTTAGCACTGCTGCCTCACAGCGCCAGAGATCTGGGTTCGATTCACGGCTTGGGTCACTGTCTATGTGGAGTCTGCATGGGTTTCCTCCGGGTGCTCCGGTTTCCTCCCACAGTCCAAGACTGCACTAGCTAGGTGCATAGGCCTTGCTAAATTCTCCCTCAGTGTACCCGAACAGGTACCGCAGTATGGCGACTAGGGGATTTTCACAGTAACTTCATTGCAGGGTTAATGTAAGCCTACTTGTGACACTAATAAATAAACTTAAAACTTATATTCAAGTATTTAAAACCCTGCCTTTATGCAAGATAATTGAGTGGATTTTTCATTGTTTTAAGATGCAATTTGTTGTAACAAGGGTTTCTCTCTTCTCTTTGTTTGCACTCTTTTCATTCTCTCTCCCCCTCTCTCTCTCTCCACCACCTCCTTTGCCTTTGTCATATTGTGAGAAAGAGAAACAATGCCTCCAAATCTCAACCTACCCATTGAGTAAAAATAATTCTGTTCTGCCCGCAGGAAAAATCAATGTTCTGGAAAGCGTTGGCCCAACTATTCGACTTGCTGTGGAAACAACAGAACAACATGTTGAGGTGGAGATTGTGCCAACCATTGAAATTGCCAACCACTGGCCAAAGAAAGCACGTTGGCCACGGTTTCTGAAACGTTGGCCATCAAAAGAAAAGGCTCGAACTGTCAAGGTTAAATAGAGAAAATGCATTTAGCAATATAAAAACTGAACGAGAAATCTGTTTGTGTTACAATAAGTAAATGTAGGGTAGATATCAAGAAGCTGAAGGAACTTTTAAAAATACTTTTAAAATTTGCTGTATGGTTATTTTGGGGAGGCGGGGGGGGGGGGAAGATGTACAAAACTATGTTCTGCAAAGGTGGCATAACCCTTGGGATATTTCAGGGAGGTGGCTACCCATGACTTATCAGTTATAATGAGAGTGCCTATAAGATTGATGCAAAGACTAGTGAGAGTCAAAACAGGAGCAAAGACAAGGAAATGATGATTAATGCATTGATTTGAAGATGGAAGATTTTTTTCTGGGCTAATAGGCCCAAAGATCGAGGGATATAAATTAGTCATGGATAGTGGTGTGAAACAGATGCTATAAGATTGGCCACACAGAGCTCAGTACTTAATTCCATTAATTGTAATGAAATTGAATATTGGGTGTTGTGTATAATAGCAGCCAACCTGAGACTGCCCATTTTTCACCACCCCTGAAGATTATAATTTGAACTTTGTATAAAGCACAACTTTCAATACAAACGTACACGCGAATATACAAATTAGTAACAGGAGTAGGCATTTGGCACCTTGAGTTTGCTCTATCAATCAGTAAGACCATGGCTGATCTGATTTTGGTCCCAACTTCACATCCCTTCTATCGCCGATAATCTTTGACTCCCTTGTGAGTCAAGAATCCATCTACCCCTACTTTAAGAAGTTATTTGACATTCCCTCCACACTTTCTGGGAAAGAAAGAGCCAAAGATTCTCAACCCTATAAAAGAAAAATGTCTTCCTATTTCAGTCTTAACTGGGAGATCCCTTATTTTTAAACTGTTCCCTAGTTCTAGTCTCTCCCATGAGGGGAAACACCCTTTCAGCATTCGCCCTGTCAAATCATCTCAGGACCTTGTATTTCAGTAAGATCACCTCCCATTCTTCTAAACTCCAATGGGTACAGATCAACATTCCTTTATAAGGTAACCCCTGCATCCCAGGTATGAGTCTGGTGAATCTTCTCTGAACTGCTTCTAAAGCATTTAGATCCTTTCTTAAACGTTTCCTCGTTTTCAATTATTAATTCCCCATTCTCACTCTCGAGAGGACCAACACTCGCTTTCATTTTTAAATACCTGTAGAAACTCTTGCTATTTGATGTTACTTGTTAGTTTTTCTTGTATTCTAATTTCTCCCTCCTTATTAATCTTTTAATCTTTTTTGTTCTTTATATTCTTTCCAATTTTCTGATCTGCCACTCGCCTTTGTGGAAGTGTATACTTCCTCTTTCAGCTATCTTGAACTTAACTTAGTTAGCCATGGGATGGTGCATCCTTCCTTTAGAATCTTTCTCGCTGGGATGTATCTTTTCTGAGTATTCTGAAACATCTCCTTTTGTCTGTCTCTGCATTTCTTCAGAGCTACCCCTTAATCTAATTTTCCAGGGCACTTTAGCCAACTCGATTTTCATGCCCTCGCAATTGCCCATATTTAAGTTTAAAACTCTAGTCTTAGATCTACTCTCTCTGGGCGGGATTTCTTGGCCGTGCTCTCCCCAAAACCGGAAAATCCCGCTCAAGGTCAACGGCCCTTTGCAGGTCTGCAAAGATTCCCGTGGCGGGCGGGATGGGAAAATTCCCTCCTCTCTCTCTCTCTCAAGCTTAATATGAAATTCAATCATAACATGCTCACTGCTACCTAGGGGCACCTTTAATATGGGGTCATTGATTGATCCTGTCACTTTGCACATTACCAGGTATCCCTGAAGTAATAAGTGAAACGTCCTGGTCTTGAGAGAAATTATTTCTTCTTGGAAAGGAAGAAGTGATGGGGAAAAGACTATTAATGTTATGATTAATTGGTATATAACCAAACAAGCTATTTTTCTGACCTTTCATTATGGATCTTGGCTCTTGAAGGTGAAAAAGTCCGATCATTATGAATGTGATCTCCTATCACCCTATTCACTTATCACCAAATATGTGCTAACATATTGACAATTTTTGTTTGTTTTTCATACTTGATGGAAAATGGATTCTTGGAGTCAGTGCTCAGCCAATCAAAGACCAATTATACTTGGTCTAATTAGAGGAAAAGTAGTTAGAATAAAATAAATTGGGTGGGGAATAAGTTATCTATGGCTAAAATTAAAATGAGAAGGAGAGAATGAGAGAACAACATGAGCAGAAGTAAAGTATTAAAACACATTATCAACGTTTTTGCTTTTTAGCTTAGGGTTATTACATTAATAGACTTACTCCTAACATATCTGAGTATCCTTGCTAGTATTTTTTAATAACCGGTGGGCAAAGTTTGATTGCCAGTGTTCGAGTTGTCAGTCAGTCTAAGAGTTAAAATCATCTTTTTATTGTAACAGTTTAGGGTTATAATGGAGCTTCAAAATGGGCAGCTGCCTCCTGTTACTCCACTAGGACTTGCACACAAAGATGTGCATATCCCTTTTTTTTGTTTGATTTAGAAACTTTCTTATCTTTAGACATAATTGTAACTAACTTAGTATCACATGAATCCATAAAAAATACTCACTTGACACACTAAAGCACTTCATCAGAAAAGGATGACAACTTTAACATCTAAGGTCCTGACTGAAATTTCGCTCAGTCGTTACTTATTTTGTTCAACCTACCAGGTTGAATCATAGAATCCCTACAGTGCAGAAGGAGGCCATTCGGCCCATCGAGTCTGCACTGACCACAATCCCACATCGTCAATCTCACCTGGGCCCTATCCCTGTAACCCTACATATTTACCCTGCTAATCCCCCAACACTAATTTAGCATGGCCAATGAACCGAACCTGCACATCTTTGGACTGTGGGAGGAAACCGGAGCACCCGGAGGAAACAGACATAGGGAGAACGTGCAAACTTCACACAAATGGTCACTCAAGGCTGGAATTGAACCCGGGCCCCGGCACTGTGAGGCAATAGTGCTAACCACTGTGCCGTCGTGCCACCTATTACTTCAGACTAATATCCTGAGCGCTACAATGGGGGCGGCATAATGACACAGTGGTTAGCACTGCTGCCTCACAGCGTCAGGGACCCGGGTCCGATTTCCGGCATGGGTCACTGTCTGTATGGAGTTTGCACATTCTCCCCATGTCTGCGTGGGTTTTCTCCGGGTGCTCCGATTTCCTCGCACAGTCCAAAGATGTGCAGGTTGGGTGAATTGGCCATGATAAATTCTCCCTCAGTACCCGAACAGGCACCAGAGTGTGTTGACTAGGGATTTTCACAGTAACGTAATCGCAGTGTTAATGTAAGTCTACTTGTGACTAATAAATAAACTTTAATTCTCTAACATAACCAACTCCAATAAGTTTCTGATTTCAGTGCTAACTTGAAATAAAAAATTTCCAGCCAGCAGCCTTTTCACAGTTTAAATGGCTTCTATGAAAAATGTCTGTATTTTCAGTCTAATAGTCAATGCATTCTTTACTGGATTTATGAAATTCCTTAACTAGGAAACTAGAAAATTCCAGAGTATGCCACCAGGCACCACATGTATTCTACATTAACATAGAGTCAGGTCTCAGGATTCTATCATGCACCGACCAATAGCTCTGTAAATGGAACATTAGGTAACCAAATTATCACAGTGGGGTCACACTTAATGTGATATGATCACTCTTAACTGAACACAGAGGAATCCAGAGCATTAGCCTTTCAGGTTGAATTCACCCTACTGTAAATCCATCAGCCTTCCAGGAGGTCTCATTCAATGAACAGAGCTATCGGCCACCCACAACTTGCTCTCTAACCTCCTGAGCCACAATTTACTTATGTCCAGTGAGCAAGGTGGCAGCCATCTTCCCTCCACTTCCTGCCAGCACTGTACCTCCTGAGGTCCCTCTGTCCCTTCTGACGAACATGGTTTTGTCTTCTAAGATGAAAGCAAAATACTGCAGATGCTGGAATCTGAAACAAAAACAGAAAATGCTGGAAAATCTCAGCAGGTCCAACAGCATCTGTGGTGAGAAAATAGAGCTGCAATTTCGAGTCTAGATGGGCTAGTTGTCCCATGACTCAAACTCTGTATCCCCACTTATATGAATTCCCCTCCTTTTTCCCTTCCTCTCCTCTTTTCCTTTTTCCTTTCCTCTCCAGACTCCCTTTGTCCTTCCTCCCTCTCCTCCCCTTCCCTCTGCTCCTCTCCCCCTCACTTCCTGCTATTTCCTTCCCCCCTCCTCACCCTCTATAACTTCTTTTTCTTCCCAACCCTCTCTTCCCTTGTACCTCTTCGCCCCTTTCCTTTCCTCCTCCTCTCCTGTCTTCTCTCTTCACCTTCTCTCTTCCTCCCACTCCTATTTATCTCTCGCTCTTTCTCCTGTCTTGACCACCTCATCAGTTCCATTATGCTGCATCGTCTAACCATGCGATGGCTTGAAAAATTCAAATTGGTATTCTGTGCCATGGGAAATCAGTGAGTACATATTAAAAATGTTGTTGAGTTAAACTTTGATCACGAGGAGTTGAATTCACAGGACAGCCAGGATGGCAGATATTGATTAAATTTTAGAGAGGGTGTCTGAACCGATACGCTATAAACAATGAAAGATAATGTGACCAGTGGGATCATTGACACTCATTGCTGTCGTGTCAACTCCATTAATTCAACCCACCAGGGATCATTGCCAAGTCAGCTTTTAAAAATCTGAGAGCTGTGAAGAGAAGGAATAATAGTCAGGCACCAAAAAGCTGTGAGAAGGATGGAGAGAGGGATTAGGAAATTAGCTTCAACAACAATGTTATGCATTTAGCACCTTTAACATAGTAAAATGTCCCGAGGTGAATGACAGGAGTGGAATCAGACAAGATTTGACACAAAGGGTGATTAGCATAGTTTGTTATTTTTACATGAACAGAAGCTATATTCATCTATATAAGCGAATACAGTTGTAATTATTGTTCTGTATGTTCAGATTCTTTGTTTCCCGTTAAGATTATTATTTTGTGCTTTTTAAATACTGCGCCTGCAAAGTTCAGCTTGTAGAGCCACTGCTTTTGGTGCAATGGGAACTGGGAGAAACCAAGAATGGTAGGTGCCCACTTTTGACAACATCTGGCTTGACCCATGCCTATCCTCATGTCGGAAGGGCTTGTTCCAGAATCATGAAGATTAAGCAGGTTGTGGCGTCAGTCAGGGTCTAACTCTGTTTTGACGTCTGAGCTGCCAATCTGAACCTTGCAGTCATGTCAGTGCCCTGTCTTGAGCACACATTGCTGACCATGTGTTGAAGGGAGCCCCTACCATCACCATTAAAGGAATCAAAGTTTAACATTCAGGAGAGGGGCTCTTGGCTTTCTTTTCCTGTTGCAATGTTACTGTGTACTATGTCGAAAGAGGAGTTGACAGAAGTTCTTCAGTCTGAAGGCAGTGGTTCTGGACCTTTGAAAAGAGCGGTGTAGTTCTGCAAGCAGAAAACTAATTGCCAGCATGAGTCTGGAGTTGCAGTTCCGTGTGGACTGTGGCATAATTGAGAGAGGGAGCAGAGAGAAGTTGCTCACACAGGCAGGAGGAGTTGGGTTCTCAACAGAAGGCCTTGTATGCCTCACAGAGCACTTCCCCTTCCTCCATCCCAGGCAGAAGCAACATCTGCGCCGGCTACAGTTCGCCAAGGAGGCGTTCATTTGAACGATGTCACCTCCTCAAACCGGACCTGGAGCCATAGGTGGTCCTCGGTTTCTGTACCAGTGGATTCTTCCAGGCTGGAGCCAGCGAATTCCTGACATCTCCGTTCGCTGTGCATTGTTGAGCAGTTGGGTGACAGAGATCCTGTACACCAGGAGAGGGGATTTCATTATGTTCTTTCTAACCAGAGAGAAGGGTGGACACTTGGCTTTCCAGGATAAGGGAATTCCCAATGATGTCAGGAACCAGCAACTAAACACCCATGGCAGTGAGGCCTCTGTATCTGAATGGGGAGATGTTTCATAACTAGAGGTTTCCTCTATGTGAAGTTGGTGTGTGATTTTGCTCGGTCTATCATGTTGGTAAATTCTTGCTATCCTGGCAGCAATCGTGGTGCTTCCATCATGAACCAGTCAGCTGTTCCAGCCACCAAGTAGCTACACCACACAGTATATCGGCCCTACATGTGGTTAATGAGTCCTCTCCACCACACGGCCAGCACTCCTACAAAGATAACCATGCTGTGAGTATCGGCACTCTGAATCAACAGCTCCAGTGCTTGGAAGGAAGCCTGGCCTCCAGTGCCTCCTGGCACACGTCTCATCATTTATGAAGTTCTGCTGCATCCTATATGACTGGCAACCATGAGGGCAAGGCCAGGCTTCCAATGACCACCTTGGGAGGAAAGGTCAAGGCACCCAGAAGATCATTGCTAAAGATGGGCTGTCTGGTGTCTCATTAGAGGCCAGTTGCCCTGATCACTTTTGCTCCACACTTTCCACCTTTCCTTCTATCTGTCGTGGACCATCACTGTTCATCTTGGCTAAATTCCTGAAATCAAAGATACTGCAAGCCAATCATTCCTGACAACTTTATCCAGGCAACACTTCTATTAATACATACTAAATTAAACTACGTATCTTTATTCAGTACCTCCTTGGAGGTGCCTTTGTCTGGCTTTGCATTTATATCACAAGGCACTGCCTGAGCCACAGTGGCAGGTATCTGAATACTCTCCGGTCAGAGAATACTCTCAGCGGCAGGTTCCCGCTGCCTCAGTCACACAGCCATAGAGTCCTGAGAGGTGATGTCAATAATGCTGAGCACCATCTCCTCCAAGGGGAAGTGTGGACATTTGGCCGTGCCTTAACTCCACCAGTTCTTTACTGTTCCCTTTGTCGGTGGGTGTGTTGCAGTGTGTAAGGTTGATATCGCTGTTATGGTTGTGATTGAAATGAAATATGTGGAAGCTATGAGATATGGATATGAGGTTTGCACCTTGTGTGATGGTGAGGTGGAGCACATGAATGTTGGGTATGTGTTCTGATTGCTAGAGACAGTTATTGGATAATGATGGGAATATGGTGCATGGAGCAATGTGTGGTGGCTGGTGATGCAGTTATTGGGATGCAGCATTTGAAGATATATTCACTGACCTTGGCCATTTGTGTGAAATCATTGGACTTCTTGCAGTAATATATCCAGCTCCTCAGCACTAGACGCCTGATAGTGAGCTCCTTGACCACTTACTCACACTTCCTTCACTGTCTGTCTGCAGAATTTGAAGTGCAAATTACACTCAGCACACGTAGGGTCCAGTTTTCCCATCCCACCTGCCACGGGGATCATAGCGATTGGGACATAGACCATGTAACGGTCTGTTGACGTCGGGCGGGATTTTCCAGCCTTGGGGCGAGTGCAGTCAGGAAATCCCGGCTGTAGAGTTTCAGTGATCATTTGTGCTGGCTTGGAAAATGTTGACCTTGAAGCTTGGCTCCACAAAACTGGCCATGCCTCCAGTATAATTGATCACCATTGGTCGTTTCCACTAATTGTCATCATGTATAAGACTTTGTAAACTATTTGCCCTTGCATCAGTAGTCATGAGGTGTTTCAAGCGCATCCTTTAGATTCCCTTGTTCCACATTTTGCTCAACCAAACTTTGATCAACCTCTTGGTCAGTGGACAACGTTGTAGAATCATAGAATCCCTACAGTACAGAAGGAGGCCATTCGGCCCATCGAATCTGTACTGACCACAGTCCCACCCAGGCCCTATTCCTGTAATTCCACTCATTTACCCTGCTAATCCCCCGACACTAGGTTCAATTTAGCATAGCCAATTAACCTAACCCACACATCTTTGGACTGTGGGAGGAAACCCAGAAGAGAACGTTCAGACTCCGCACAGATAGTGACCCAAGCCAGGAATTGAACCCGGGTCCCTGGCGCAGTGAGACAGCAGTGCTAACCACTGTGCCGCCCTGTCACAGTTCTGAACTTGGTCCATTATATCCAACACCACATGGATAGATTTGGCAACTATGAGCCTGATTTTACCATTTTCATTCTAAATGCTGAATCTGGGCGCAATTCAGATCCGACTTGGAAATCTGCTTTCAGGCGCCCCCATACGCACTCAGCCTGAAAAAAAAAGTCACGGGTCTGAATCGAACTGAGGGTGGGGCTTATGCACCCGAAATGATCGGAGCTCTGACCTGCACATGCGCAGTTACAAAAGCGGCCCGGGAGTGAAAAGCGGGAGCGATGGCCACTACAGACATCACTGTCCCCCATATCCACCCCCAGAGAACGATATGGCCTTACTCCTCCTTCCCCCCCCCCCCCCCCCCCGGCCCTTCCAAAAGAACGATCTGGCCTCACTCCTCCTCCTCCCCACCCCCCAGAGAATGATCTGGCTTCACTCCCTGCCCCCCTCCCAAAACGATCGGGCCTCCCTTTTCCCCCACCCCCACCAGAGAATGATCTGACCCACCTCCCTCCCCCACCCCTCCACCACCGATCTGAAGAGAGTCAGAGAGCCATTGGAAGCACTGAACTTACCTCTTCAGCAGCTGGAGCGCCCGAAACAGACTTTTATTTAGCATGTCCATTTCGGCCCGATTCCGGATTGGCGAACGCAATGGCAAAGGGGGAAATGCTGATCAAGTTGGGCGGGCAGTTCATTAATTTAATTTAAATGCATGCAAATGCATTTAAATCGCCGTTGCGTCCGTTTCGGGCACAAATCGGATTGCGGCCATTCCCGGGCCTCGGTAAAGTGGCCATCTGTGCGGACGCGGGCGCGGATCGCGTTAATGGCCTCACACCTGACTTTACCACATTTTTGCACCCGAAAACGGGTGTGACGCAATGGTAAAATCGGGCCCTATGTTCACGCTACCATTGTTGTTTTCTTTTCCACTTTTAACACCAAGCAACCATCAAAACCTTAACGTCAATCCTACTCTCTTAATTTGAATTAGTGATTTTCTCCACGACAGGACCCAATGGGTGTTGGTGTCTGGGATTTGCTCCCAGCCAATATTAATGATTACTGCATCTCCTCAGGGCTATGTACTGTCACTTTTTTTCATCCTTTACCCGAATGATTGTGGATCAGAGCACAACAACATAGCAATCCTGAAGTATGCTGGTGATAAGGTGGTACTTGTGGGCCTCATAACTAATAATGATGTAAACTATAGGAGCTCAGTGGAGAAGTTTGTAAAATACTTTGTTAACAATTCCCTTAAACTGAATGAAAACAAATTGAAAGAACTAGTTAAGGACTTCAGCCAGTTAATGATATCATTACTGTGATGATTCATGTGGACACTAAAAATAGTTATTAAGTGCAAGTATGTTGGTATCAAAGCAGATGATGCATTGAATTGGAAGGAATGGCAAGCGACATTCACAATGATATTACCTCAGAAAATTAAAATCCTTTTTGAGTGGATCTAACAGTCATGATCTTCCGTATATTTGTAATTGAGAGTGTTTCCTTGGATATCTCTCTCTAGTACTGTGGAGTTGGGAAAATAGAATTTTTAGGAGTAATGAGATATTGAACTAGACGGCAAGGGCATGCAGAATTTCTTGATGAAATCGGTCAGCGAATTCTGACAAAAGTAAAGTGTCATTAACTATGCGAATCAGTTCTTGTCTTGTACTACATCCCTCAGATGAAGGATAAATCAGTACTTGGACTCTATTGTGCCTTTCTTCCGAAGACCTTTAACAGGAATTGGATGAATGGATGAGGATATGTACTCATGATGTGACTCACTGGTTACTTTAATGCATTGGAATAGATTTTTAATATATTTTAATTAAAGTTAGACCTGTGATTGGGTCATTTTCTTTATTTTTATTGTTACTATTCATTTATATATAATGTTTGAATGAACGCGCAATGTACCCAAATTAATTTCCGCACGGACAAAAAAGAGAAATTGAAACGTGAGGTGATGCATTTTGGTAGATCCAATTCAGGTGGAAGCTATAAAATAAATGGCAGAACCATCAGGAGCATAGACGCAGAGAGAGATCTGGGAGTACAGTCCACAGATCCTTAAAAATGGCAGCACGGATGGAAAAGGTGGCAAAGAAAGCATGTGGCATGCTTGCCTTCATCGGATGGGGCATTGAGTATAAAAGTTAGCAAATTATGTTAGTTGTATAAAACATTGGTTAGGCCACATGTGGAGTACTGTGTCCAATTCTGGTCTACCAGAAAGACATGGAAGCTTTGAAGAGAGTATAGAAAAAGTTTACCAAGATGCTGCCTGGTATGGAGGGTATTAGCTATGAGGAGGGATGGAATAAACTGAGACTGTTCTCCCTGGAAAGACGGAGGCTGAGGAGCAATCTGATAAAAGTTTATAAAATTTATGAGGGGTATAGCTAGGGTGAACAGTTGGAAGCTTTTTCTCAGGGCAGAAATGACAATTACAAGGGGCACAAGTTCAAGCTGAGCAGGGGGAAAGGTTCAGTGGAGATGTGCGGAGAAAGCTTTTTACACATAGGGGGCCTGGAATGCACTGCCAAGTGAGGTGGTTGAGGCAGATACATTAGCGACATTTAAGACTTATCTAGATAGACACACGAACAGATGGGGAATACAGGGATATAAGCGGTTGGTCCACATAGGCTGAAGGACCTGTTTCTGTGCTGTACTGTTCTTTGTTCTTTGTTTTTCTGTAGAGCAGAAGATGCTGGAAAATCTCAGCAGGCCTGGTAGTATCTGTGGAGGGAGACACTGTATTAACATATGGAGTCTGTATGACTCTTCAGAGATACAGAGAGGAAGAAATGTGATGGATTTTATACTGTTTAAGAGGGGGTGCAGCAAAATAGAAGGTCAGGAATAGGAGAGGTGGTTCGGGCCAGAAAACTGAAAGTTGTTGATATGACACAGAGCATCAGGAGAATCGCAAATATAGGTGGAAAGAGATTGGAAAAAGGGAGAGAGAATGGAGTCAATATAGGAAGAAATTAGTTTGGTAGATGGTTCAGGCCAGGGAATTGAATTGCGAAGGTTTCAAATGTTACACTGACTCTTTTGGATGCTAACGTGCTAATCGAAAATTTTATAGCCTATTAAGTGTATTAATATTAGCTAAAAATAATCTGACTACGCTACCCAATATAATGTGGAAATGCTTCTGTATTTATTTTAAAAGTCATTTTAAAATCGGGTAACTTATAAGTGGTAGAATTCTTCTTTGGCAGTCCCTTGGAGTCGAAGGTGACTTGCCTCCACACTGAAAATGAGTTTTCGGGTGACTGAAGAGTCCAATGCGTGTGTGTAATCTCTGTCGCCGGTGGGGCAGATAGTGGTTGGCGGAACGGATGGATGGGGTGCCCGGGTTGCCATACGCTCCTTTCACTGTTGACACTTGGCTTCAGCTTTGATTTGATTTACTATTTTCACATGTATTAGTATACAGTGAGAAGTATTGTTTCTTGCGCACTGTACAGACAAAGCATACCATTCATAGAGAAGGAAAGGAGAGAGTGCAGAATGTAGTGTTACAGTCATAGCTAGTAGTGAAACTCGATGTTCGACTCCTTCCTGGATACTTTTCCTCCACTTTGGGGCATCCTGGGCCAGGGACTCCCAGGTGTTGGTGGGGATGTGGCACTTTTGAGGGTGTCCTTGCAGTGCTCCCTTTGCCCTCGCTTGCTGGATCGAAGCTCTGAGTAGGGTGCTTGTTTCAGGAGTCTTGTGTCAGGCATGTGGGCAATGTGGCCCACCCAGCAGAGATGATTGAGCATGGTCAATGCTTCGATGCTGGAGATGTTGGCATGAGCAAGAACACTGACATTGGTAGTCCATGTCTCTGAGCCATGTAGGAGGGCAGGTATTGCTACTGCTCTGTAAACTATGAGCTTGGTGCTGGGTCTGGGGTCCTGGACTTCAAAAACGTCCTTCCTCAGGTGACCAAAAGCTGCGCTGGCACATTGACGATGAGATTCAAGACCACCTTCCATGTCTGCCCTTGTTGACAGTCGGCTCCCAAGGTATGGACAGTGGTCCATGTTGTCCAAGGCCTCATCATGGGGGTGGGGTTATGCTGTCTGGTGGGGGAAGGTTGGTAGAGGACCTTTGCTTACAGATGTTTAGTGCAAGGCCCATGCTCTTGTATGCCTCAGTGAAAGTATTGATGATGGCTTGGAGCTTGGCCTCTGGATATGCGCAGACCCAAGCATCGTCTGCATACTGTAGTTCAATGACAGCAGATAGGATGATCCTGTATCTGGCCTGACATTTGAACAGATTCCCATTTGTTCTATAGCTTAGCTCCACTCCTGTGGGAAGCTTGCTGAGGGTGAGATGGAACATTGCAGCAAGGAGGGTTGAGAAGGGCATCAGTGCAATGACACAGCCTTGTCTGACCCCAGTCTGAATATGAATTGAGTCTATGGTGGTTCGATTGGTCAGGATAACGGAAGAGTGCAGTCTATTTAAAAATGCTTTTTTTTTGTGATAAACCTATTTTCATTTGTATTCATTGAACTGCAGTAAGCTTGAATATATAAAGGAATATCTTTCATTGCATCTTTTTTTAAATTGCGTTTTAAAACACCGTTAATTATGCTAATTTATGGCAGACCTTGCAGTCAGAATATGCAAATAGGTTTTGGCGGAAATCAGAAGGAAATGCCCATTCTGGCAACTACGCCCAAAACGGAAGCTCTTGCCATTCCTTCATTTGTTACATCTTTTCCTCCTTTCAGTTTATTCCCTGGAATTTAATCTTGAGTACTTACTGATGCACAGGCCATGTATAGCAGTGCAATCGAAAACTAAGAGCAAGACTATTTTAGCTGAAATCCGGCTAGGCTCTATGTCAGGGGAGGTGGCTTATGAAGAGGGGCAAGGGACTATTAAAGCTATCAGTAGTCTAGCCCGTAATCAAAAATATAAGATCCAGTATTTCCTCTTTCGAAGCACATCCCTATGAAGATAATGGGCGGGATTTTCTGATGCTCCCCACCAGTCAAATCATCTGGTCCCGCCGCCGAAGGCAATTCCTGCGGCAAGTTCCTCGGTGGTGGGATGGGCAAGCCACGCAAAACGGCGCACACATTGACGGGACCGGAAGATCCCGCTAACGATCAGTGGCAAGCTGCCTCCACTGCCTGAAAACACGGTGCGATGGGGCTGGAAAATGCTATCTAATGGCTCGAAGTTTCAAATGGGTATGGAGGCGGGACCAGAGATGGAAGGGTTGGTAGTTTCTTAGCACCAGCCAGTGTTCCAATTTGCGGCATGTTGACCCCTCTGGGCCATTTGTGAAGATGCCAGGTTTTGGGAGGGGGGAGCAGTGGGTGGGGAGAGGTATACATCCCATGTGGGTCTGTAGCTAGTTAGGCTTCCATAAGGGCCTATTACAGCCACTCTGCTGATGCTGACACAAGTGTTCCAGTCCCCCTGCTGAGGCTGAAACCTGGCTGAGGGATGGAAGTGGCCTCCAGGCAGCAGTCCAGTGTTACCATAAAGTCCCCCAGAAGTCTTAATAAACATTTGGCCTATGGCCACAGGTGCAAGCATTGGCCACTCTGTGGCAGGCTGTCCCTCCACAATGACAGCCTGGCACCTATGGCCTTTTTTGTATTTTTAATGTTTGCAAGATGGTGCCTCCATCTTGCGACTCCCTCTCTGTTTCACCAACTCAAGATTTCCTGCTTCCACCTCTGATATTGGGTCTTCTGATCTTTCAGTCCAGTCTTGGCAACTCGACCGCTGCCCCTAATTGGTTAGGATGGGCAGTCACTTCTCGAAAATCATTTCCTGGATCCCATTGCCGGCAGATTCAGATTTTTGACCTGGAATTGAGCCCAGGCTTTAATTTAAGTCCCTGAAACAAAATTCCAGCCCAAAACCTCTATCTGTTCCTCTGGAGTACATTTACTCAAATGGTGTATCAGATTTCTGTTCTTGGGAGTAAATCTATCAGGAAAGGGAAGTTAAAACCCTCATCGGGATGTTAGAATGTGCTTAGTAAATCTATTAGCAATCTGTTATTTAATACCCAATGCTTTCTATCTTGGCAGTCTTTTGGATATAATTTATTAGCCAGATCGAATTACCACTGGCAGCTCTCATTCACACGTGCGGAGAGGGAGCTATTAGAGGATATGGATGAAGATGGAGGCTGCCGTCTAAGGTGTTTACAGGTTATAAGAAAGCTGAAAGAAGACTACTGGTGCCCTGGAAATAAACCAGTCATCATATCCTACCACTTACAGGTAACTAATGTGATCTGGCTTACAAAGTAGATGATTCATAATACCATGTACATCACTTTGCTTTGGCAAAGTGGATTTACAGAGAAATAGAGGATGGTAGTTTATTTTAAAAACCTAACTAATAGCTTCTAGACCCACCATTGAAAGGACACATTTGAATACAATTGCTGATTAAAAACACATTGTAAGACCATCACAGCTATGAAGCAGCCTAGATGATTCTTCTTCTTTCACGAATCTAGGTTCTAAATTCTTCCTTCAGATCTTTAGTCATGCCTGAGTCAGGATTGAGCACTAAGGATCTCTAGTGGCCTTTGATTCTAGGCCAACATCTTTGCATTTTGCTAGCATTCCGTTACGGAGTTGTGTTTATGCCAATCTGCCTTTTAATCTTCATGCAGTTTCCTTCATCTCATTGATGAACCAATTACTGTAATGACTGAGGTACATACAAAAATGCACAAATGTATTTACTCTATGTACATCAAATCCTGTTCACCCATCATTCCTGTGCATGCTGATCTATATTGGTTCCTATTTAAGTCTCAATTTACTATTCTCATGTCTCTGAAATATCAGCACTACTTCAATTCTGGCTTCTTGAGCAGCCCCGATTTTATTCACTTTTTAGCACTAGTGACTGCACCTATGGCCAAGGCCTTGAGTTCTAAAATTCCTCCTCTAAATTCTGTTCCTCTCTAACTCTCATTTTCTCCTTTAAGGTTAAAACTTACCTCTTTGATCAAGCTTTTGATCATCTGTCCTAATATGGCTTGGTGTTAAATTTTGTTGGATAATGTTGCTGTGAAGCATATGAACATACGAATTAGGAGCTGGAGTAGGCCTCTCGGCCCCATGAGCCTTCTATGCCATTCAATAAGTTCATGGCTGATCTAATTGTCAATTCAACCCCACATTCCTGCATACCCCTGAAAACCTTTCACCCCCTTGCTGGCCAAGAATCTATCTAGTTCTGCCTTAAACATACTCAAACTCTGCTTCCACTGCCTTTTGAGGAAGAGAGTTCCAGAGACTCATGATCCTCTGAGGAAAAAGAAATTTCCTCATCTCTGTCTTACATGAGTGACCTCCAGGTTCTCCAACAAGAGGGCACATCCTCTCCCTGTCCAATACCCCTCAGGATCTTAAAGGTTTTGATCACGTCGCCTCTTACACTTGTAAACTCTAATGGATACAAATCTAATCTCTCTGACCCTTCCTCAACAACTCACCTATTACTGGTATTAATGCAGTAAACCTTCTCTGAACCTTAGGATGTTTTAGTACATTAAAGTTGCTATATAAATGAATGTTGATTTTGGTTGGCTTAAAATATTTGAGGTAAGCTACAATATGTTTTATTCTGAGGTGAATGATATTACCTTTTAGTTTCTCTGCTATGGTTTTAAAAACTAATGATTGATTAAGTAAATTGAGCACAGTTATGGCTGGCTGGCATTATCAGTCTATTAAGCAAGATAGTCAGAGGTGAACACCATACCAAAACTTTTTAAGAGGATTGAGTGGGTGCACGAGGGATCAGAACCCCCTGCAGGATCAGCCTCTCTCTGGATTGACCCCCCCCCCCCCCACTACCCCCATAGGATTGGAAGATTTTCTGCCCCCACTTGCCCCGCTCTCAGTGATTGATTGGCATGGTGGCACAGTGAGTAGCACCGCTCCTTCACTGCATCAGAGACCCGGGTTCAATTCTGGACTTGGGTGTCTGACTGTGTGGAGTTTGCACATTCCCTCTGTGTCTGCGTGGGTTTCCTCTGGGTGTATCGGTTTCCTCTGGGTTTGGGTTTCCTCTGGGTGTATCGGTTAACCTGGTGTTGTTAAACTTCTTACTGTGTTTACCCCAGTCCAACGCCGGCATCTCCACATGTATCGGTTTCCTCAGATGTGCGGGTTCAGTAGCTTGGCCATGTTAAATTGCCCCTTCGCATCCAGGGATGTGTAGGCTATGGGGATTTGCCATGGTAAATGTGTGGGGTTACAGGGATAGGGTGGGGAAAGTGGCCTGGGTAAGATACTCTGTCAGAGTTGGTGCAGACTTGATGGGCCAAATGGCCTCTTCTGCGCTGCTGGGATTCTATGATTGGACCAAAAGGGGGCCAAAAGCAAAGTTAAAAATCCACAGCGTGTGGGGAATCTCGGACTTCAGGACTCTCAGGTCCCAGCACATCAACAAATAATTCCTGCTAGGGTTGTTGTAAATACTTTGTGCAGTAATGTATTATTGTTGAACTAAGGACATGGGTGCAGGATGGGAAGAAACATTGAGGATAGTTTCTGATGGTCAGTAAGTTGAATGCAGAAGTAACAACTCACAATTAAAGGGATTAAATTTCACGCATCAGCCCTTGGCAGCAATAGCGTTTCATTAATAAAATGCTAACTGCTTACTTTTCCCCTCCTCAGACACTCTTGTTTTGGACCTGTGAGAAATATCCACGCTCTAGAGATTGGAAAAATTTCCAAAAATGCTTCCTGCGCTTGGTAAAGAAACTTCAGAAGTGTGTACTACAGAGATACCTCCGACATTTCTTTGTGAAGAGCTTTAACCTGCTTAAATATGCTAACACAAATGAACTGGATATAACATCTCAGAAAATTAATGAATTCTTAATGAACCCTAGTATGTACTTCCGCTAAATTTTACAGACTTTTTAAATGAATGACAGGACGACAGATTCCGATGTGCCAAATCTTGCTGAATTTTCGAGACTCTCCATCTATTACCCAAATTAAAATTGAGTTACAAGTTAATATTAATACTGTCAGAAGAACAATGAAAATTACTAATGGCATTATTATATGAATACTTGTACCAGATTTCTCTGATATTTTGGTGATGGCAGTAACCGCCATTGAAATGTGAGAGGCGCAAATTTAATGGGATCATGTTGTGAATTCATATGGTAACATTGCTAATAGCATTTCTATCCTGTAATGTGCTTAAGGGTTTAAACAGCTTTACTTGAGATGTTACTTTGCTGTGGACTTTTATGCCTTGAAGAATATTCAAAATTTTCAAATTAAAATTTCATTTGTTGCTACTGTGCGACACTTTTTAAAAAAGTTTTCCCTGTAGCCATTGTTCAGTGTTTAATAAATTGTTCTGTTACGAGGGGCTGCCAAATGTCATTGAGTTCATGAAATGCACATTTATACTTTAGCAAAATCTCACCAAATTAAAAACATATGTTCTATGCCTGTGATTTAAGCCTAAGGTTCATTCTGGGTTTTTTTCACCTTTACAAAGACACATGTATTCTTAATCAAACTTCTCGGCCCAGCCGCCTGTTGATATATATTTTTTAAACTCTTTGGTCCTTGCAAGTATAAATGCTAATTCTAATCTGATTTACAAAGACAGTAAAATCAAGCAAGTTCCAATTCTGCCTCTATAATTGTTAGAAATACAAGCACAGTGCCCAATAGTTTAGAAATGTATAAGCTACATGGGCACATGCATCATATAATGTTTTACCAGGCTTCAACTCCCAGGCTGTGCCCAGCAGTCGTTGTATCACCTCTTTCCAATGTGTTATCTGCTTTAGAATGATTGGTTGGACCCACCTTCTGACCAAATAATTGTGTGTGGAAACCATCAAATGGCATATAGTGGGTGGCACTTTGGTTAGCACTGCTGCCTCAGTGCCAGGGGCCCCGGTTCGATTCCTGGCTTGGATCACTGTCTGTGTGGAGTTTGTACACCCTCCCTATGTCTGTGTGGGTTTCCTCCGGGTGCTCTGGTTTCCTCCCACAGTTCAAAAGACGTGCTGATTAGGTGCATTGGCCGTGCTAAATTCACCCTCCATGTACCCGAACAGGCGCTGGAGTATGGCGATTAGAGGATTTTGACAGTAACTTCATTGCAGTGTTAATGTAAGCCTACTTGTGACACTAATAAATTTTAAACTTTAGTGTAAACATGAAAGTCAACTGCTGCTGACTATTCCTACTTTTGGTATCATTGGACAGAATTTCATTAAGGAACTTGTTACGATTCTGGACCAGGCCCCAATGTTTGGGTACGATATGGTGGGGACCTGTAATATTTTGTTTAAAGTAGACAAAATTTGAGATCCCAGGTACATACTAAGAAATCAATACTACAAGATTCCACAATTGTTGAACAAACAGAATCAATTTTATTATACAGCGTCAGAAAAGTAAAACAATTTACAATATCCATCATATACTCTAGCATTCAAAATAAACATGAGGTACATGTGAATTAACAGGCAAATTGTGGTCAAACACACCATGTTGCACAATACATGGCAGATGCAACCAAGACTGATCCCATGGATTTCTCAGCAACCCACCTGGCTCTCAGTGTTCACTGTGAATTATGCAATCTCATTAAAACTCTGTCTTCAGCATAAGGGAATTCAAACATTTCACTTTTGAAGATAAAATTTCTAAATTCTCTCTAAGTCACTCCAACTTGGATTGCCTCAACAATTGTTCAACTTCCAGGCTTCCAATCTCCTCTCTCAAAACTACAGTCCGGATTCCTAAGCCTGCACTCCAGCACCAACTCTCAGGCACAACATCAGCTCTTTAACCCCCCTGAGAATTACACCAGTGCCCCAGAGGGTTACCTTTACCCCAGTGGCCCACAGCACAGAGTCATTAGCTTTCCTCTGCTTTTTTCAGCTCTCCAGGGCTTCTCCCACCCCTCACTTCTTTGACCCTGTCAACCACATCAAATTTACCGTTGGACCTTCTTTCTTTGCTTCTCGTGTGGAGGGCGTAGACAGTCTGCAGAGAGATTTGGACAGGCTGAGTGAGTGGGCGAGGATCTGGCAGATGGAGTATAACGTTAACAAATGCAAGGTTATTCACTTTGGAAGAAATAATAGCAAATTGGATTATTATCTAAATGGAAAGAAATTACAACATGCTGCTGTGCAGAGGGACCTGGGGGTCCTTGTGCATGAGACGCAAAAACCCAGTCTGCAGGTGCAACAGGTGATCAAGAAGGCAAATGGGATGTTGGTCTATATCGCAAGGGGGATAGAATATAAAAGCAGAGATGTCTTGCTGCATCTGTACAGGGCATTGGTGAGGCTGCAGCTGGAATACTGTGTGCAGTATTGGTCCCCTTATTTGCGGAAAGATATATTGGCCTTGGAGGGAGTGCAGAGAAGGTTCACCAGGTTGATACCAGAGATGAGGGGTGTTGATTATGAGGAGAGACTGAGCAGATTGGGTTTGTACTCGTTGGAATTTAGAAGGCTGAGGGGGGATCTTATAGAGACCTATAAGATAATGAAGGGGCTGGATACGGTAGAGGTGGAGAGATTCTTTCCACTTAGAAAGGAAGCTAGAACTAGAGGGCACAGCCTCAAAATAAAGGGGGGTCAGTTTAGGACAGAGTTGAGGAGGAACTTCTTCTCACAGAGGGTGGTGAATCTCTGGAATTCTCTGCCCACTGAAGTGGTGGAGGCTACCTCGTTGAATATGTTTAAATCACAGATAGATGGATTCCAGATCGGTAAGAAAATTAGGGGTTATAGGGATCAGGCGGGTAAGTGGAACTGATCCACTTCAGATCAGCCATGATCTTATTGAATGGCGGGGCAGGCACGAGGGGCTAGATGGCCTACTCCTGCTCCTATTTCTTATGTTCTTATGTTCTCTCCCCAGTGGTTCCTCACCCCAGTGGTTCCTACTGGTGGTCTGTTCTTGATCATCCTGATCATCTCCTCCCTGTGGTGCCTTCCCTGCTTCACCGCCACCCCCCCCCCCCCCCAACCTCCCCCGTACTCTCTCTGGAACCCCTCCCTGACCCTTGTCCAGGTCACCTCTCATTATAGTGTCCAACTCTTGGATCCTGTGATTGGGTTTTGGTGCCATTGTTTTCCCATGCAGGCTCCCTGGGCACTTGTCCCCAGCACGAAGATATCAGAACACTGAACTGCACATGCACATCCTGCTGCCCAACTGCATATGTGTGAAAACTCATGGCCCACTTGGAAAAAAAGAGTCCTTGGCCTTCTCCCAGACTCAGGTAAGTACCTATTTCCCGATACTCTGGAATTCTTTGGTACACAATCACAGTAACGTTCTCCAACACGGATCCCACTGTCATGGGGCAGGTGGGTGTGAGGAACTCTACGCCATTGGTGTCTGCCTGCCACACTTAGCTGGATAAATTGGTGCCTGCCTGTTTGTGAAAGTCTTGCACGGGCCCTAAAAAGCATTGAATCTCGATAGAGACACAATGAACTGAATGGCTTCCATCTGTGACATAAATTTTCAAAGTTCCTGCTTCGCAACAGGATACTCCAAGAAAGGAGGAAACTGTTTCCCTTAAACCATTACATTTGTCATGGTGGTAGATCTCCCACAATGCCGTTGAGTGGAGAATTCCAGAATATCTATCCAACAACAACAAGGGACAACAATATATATATATCCAAGGCACGATAGTGAGTGACTGGGAAGAGGAATTGGCGATGATGGTGCTCCCATGACATTGTTTCATTCATCCTTCTTGGCAATAAAGATCTCCAGAAAAGAAGATACCACTGAAGTAACCTTGGTGAGTTAGTATATTCTGGAGATTGTATGTACAACCACAATGTGCTGCTGATAGATGGAATGGATATTGAGTCGAGTTGCAGGAACATCAATAAAACAAACTGCACAGTCCAAGATGGTTTCAAGGTTCTCAAGTGTTATTGTGACTACACCCATCCAGATAAATGTTTGGATAATTCTCCATAACATTTATAAATTATGTGACAATTCAGTATAATATGCTTCTCAATACAAAATATAAACTCTCTATTTTTAACCACTGATATCATTGAAGAACAAGTTCCCATCCACTCTGCCCTGCGCACACACCCCATGCAACCTGCTGCTCAACATTAGGGAGAATTTGAAAGCATTTTCTGGGGCAGCTGGAAGAGAGTCAGAATTCACTAAAGGTTTTGGGCATGGAATGGATGATTGTTTAATTCAATATCTTTCTGTGATGGGAGAAAATTCAGCTTCAATCAAATTGTACTCTTCCATTTTCCATCATTGTTGCTATTTGCTCTTGCATTAATCTGCATGAACAGAAAATAATGGAAATAGAATGATTTAAGTTGGCTGATTCCTGGTTCCATGATCAAGTCAGTCAATGTCTCATCCAGTTCACAAAAGATTTCAATGGTTTGCAATACGAGCAGCTTGTTTGCACTAAAATCAAAACATTTGGAGGGACGATTCTCCCATGCTTTTGTAATGCAGCAGCCATCCACCGCACTTTTGAGTAGCAAATTCCACAGATTCACAACCCTTTGAACTAAGAACAAAGAACAATACAGCACAGGAACAGGCCCTTCAGCCCTCCAAGCCTGCGCCGCTCATGTGCCCACTAGAACATTCTTTTGTATCCCTCTAAAGAAATTTGTTCTCCCTCTTTGGGAGAAATAGTTTCTCCTCAACTCTGTTTTAAATTTGCTACCCCTTATCCTAAGACTATGACCTTCATCCTCGAATGCCCCACAAAAGGAAGCATCCGCTTCACATCTACTTTATCCACACCTTTCATCATCTTGTATACCTCAATTTGATCTCCCTTCATTCTTCTAAATTCCAGAGAGTATAGGCCCAAACTATTCAATCTCTCTTCATATGACAAACACCTCATCTCTGGAATCAATCTAGTGAACCTTCTCTGAACTGCCTCCAATGCCACTACATCTTCATTCAAATAAGAGGACCAAAACTGTGCACAATACTCCAGGTGCGGCCTCACCAATGCCGTGTACAGTTGCAACAATACTTACTTATCTTTATATTCTATTCCTTTAGCTATAAATGCCACCATTCCATTCACTTGCTTTATTATCTGTTGTACCTGCATGCTAGTTTTCTGTGGCTCATGAACAAGGACACCCAGATCCATCTGCATTGAGCACCCCGAAGTCTCTCCCCAGTTAGATATTAAGTCACCTTCCCATTTTTCTGACCAAAGTGCATGACCTCACATTTGCTCACGTTAAACTCCATCTGCTACATTTTGGCCCACTCTCCTAACCTATCTATATCCATTTGTAAGGTTCTTATTTCCTCATTGCAACTTACTGTCCCACTCCACTAGTTACTTCTAGCCATCCAGAGAAAAACCCATTTATCCTGACTCTCTGTCTTCTGTCCATCAGCCAGTCACCTATCCAAGCTAATAAATTACTCCTAATCCCATGTGATCTTACATTGTGAATTAACCTTTTGTGCGGCATCTTATCAAACGCCACCCGGAAGTCCAGACTACATTTACAAGATCCCCAATATTGACTTTGCTTGTTACATCCTCGAAGAACTCTAGCAAATTAGTCAAACATGATTTGCCCTTCGTAAAACCATGCCGACTCAGATGGATAGTGATTTGATTTTCCAAATATTACTTCCTTGATAATTGATTCTAACACTTTCCCAACAACAGACGTTAAACTAACTGATCTGTAATTTTCCACATTTTGCCTCCCTCCCTTTGTGAATAAGGAGCGTTACATTAACATTTTCCCAATCCACTGGAATCTTTCCCGTGTCCAGGGAATTTTGGAATATTATATCCAATGGATCCACTATCTCTGCCGCCACTTCCTTTAATACCCGAGGGTGTAGGCCATCAGGTCCAGGGGACTTAACTGCCCTCAATCCCAATATTTTGCTACGCCACCTCCTTTTCCTTTCAGTCTACCTTTCCAAAATGCTGAGTACCCTTGGATATTCAATTCCCAGGCCTGGTCTCCTTGTAACCACGGGGGCGATCCTCCCATCGCAACCCGCAACTGGGAGATGCGCGTCGTTGGCCTTGTTCCAGGATTTGCGCAAGTGCCGGGAATGCAGGCGCATCTCCGAAAGCCGTAGAACAGTAGAAGACCAGACCACGCTGGAAACCAGCGGGACGGCAGGTAAGTCATTTGAATGTTTTTTTAATGTAGTTTAAATATGTTTTCAATGTCATTATTGGGAACTTGCCATTCCTGATTGAATCCCTGCCAGGAGTACTTCATTCCGGTGGGATTTAGAGGAGCTCCCCATGTTTGGGGAACTAGCGGGAGACCCCACCGGAATGAAGGGGGGCAATTGGGGCCCCCCAAGGGGTCAGGCGGTGGTTCCCCCTGGGCATCGGCACCCTGGCAGTGCCAGCCTGTGCCCCCTGACACTGCCCAATGGGCAAAAGTGCCCATGCCCAGGGGGCACCTTGGCACTGCCCATTGGACATCGGGCAGTGCCAGGGGGCGGGGCCTATTGTGGGCAGGACCTAGGGGCAATCGGTGGGGGTGGGGTCCTGCTGCCACTCTGCATTGGGATCAGTCTGGGATGGAGGGAGAGCAGCGATTGGGGCAGGCTTGGGGGAGATGGTGGTCTGCCGGGGGGTGCTGCCTTCGGGGGGGGGGGGGGGTCTGACCCTGGGGAAGTCAGCGGGGGGGGGGGTCTGCTGGGGTGCGGGGGGGGGCTGGACGTTGGGGTGCTCCAGGGCAGGGGGGGATCAGGGCTGGCCTGGGAATTGTGGAGGCCGCGATCGGGCCATGGGGGCTAGAGTGGTGGCACTGCGGGGTCCCAGGCTGGCCAGCGATCGAGCTGGCCAGCAAATGGGGAGGCTGACAGATCGGGACCACTGCGCATGTGCAGAGTTCTGGAGCTGTCAGACTCCGGTGTGAATAGGCCTCGCCCCCTGGGTTTTTAAGGAGATTCACAATTGGTACCTCTGCAATGCACAGAGTGCGGAGATTCGAGTGTGAAGTTGAACTGAGAAAACAGTCGTGATCTAGAACAGTTTTCCCACCAATTCAGCACTTTTGGGAGAATCGCCCCGCTATGTCTCAGTAAAGCCCACCAAATCATATCCTTTTTATTTCTATTTGCGCTGTTAACTCATTCATTTTGTTCTGAATGCTTTGTACATTTAGATACAAAGCTTCTAAATTTGTTCTACTGGTAAATTTCCCTACTCTTTTATAATTCCTTGGTGCATTAAGACATTCACCTATTCTGACCCTCTCTTTTATTGTCTGGCAACCATCTGCCACATCGCTAACCTGCACTCTTAACTCCTCCTTCAATTTGGGTTTTCTAATTTCCCCTACAACCGGATCCTCCACCGCCCCCTTACTCCCGCCATTCAGTTCAAAGCCCTATTTACAACCCTAATTATACGATTCCACGATTCAGATGAAGACCGTCCCATCGGAACAGGTCCCCTCTTCCCCAATACTGGTGCCAATGCCCCATGAATTCAAACCTATTTCTCCCACACCAATCTTTAAGCCAGGCATTCACCTGCTTAATCTTATTGACCCTGTGCCAATTAGTTGGTGGCTCAGGTAGTAATCCAGAGATAATTACCTTTTTGGTTCTGCTTTTTAATTTTGCTCCTAGCTGTTCATACTCCCTTAGCAGAACCTTTGTTCCTGTTCTACCTATTGGTATCTATGTGGACCACAACAACTGGATCTTTACCCTCCTACTCCAAGTTCCTCTGCAGCCCAGATGAGATATCCCCAACCCGAGCGCCAGGCAGCAAACACAACCTTCAGGATTCTTGATCCTGGTCACAGAGAATAGTGTCTATGCCCCTAACTATACTTTCCCCAATTACAACTGCATTTCTTTTCTCTCCCCCCAGTTGAATGACTCCCTGCACCACGGTGCTGCGGTCAGTTTGCTCATCCTCCCGACAGTCCCCATTCCCGTCCACACAGGGAATGTCGAACCTGTTGGACGTGAACAAGGGCTGAGGTTCCTGCAACCCTACCCCCTGGATCCCTCTACCTGCCTCACTCGCAGCCATACCCTCCTGTCCCTGACCAGTGGCTGAATTCAAGTTAGTTAATCTAAGGGGTGTGACTGCCTCCTGAAACACAGCGTCCAGGTAACTCTCCCCCTCCCTGATGTGTCGCAGTGTCCGAAGCTCAGAATCCAGCTTCTCAACTCTGAACTGGAATTCCTTGAGCAACCAACATTGACTACAGATGTGGCGACTTGGAACCACAATGGGGGTCCACCACCAGCTCCCACATTGTGCAGGAATAACACATCACCTGACCCTCCCTGTCTATTTTATTTAATTAGATTTGAATTTGCTTTTTTTTCAATTTTTAACTGTTTTTTATATCTCTGCTTATCATCTCAATCTGAATGCAATTTATAACCAGTAATTTAACACAGATTCAAATTTAGCAGATTCCCTATTAGCCAATCAAACCACAACCTTACTCACTTTTCAGTCCCCTCCACCCAGTCGAAACACTCATCCCTTACCCTCTCAGGTTGCTCTCTGGCTCACTCCTGCTCAGCTCCTGAAGTCAGTCACCAGCCAATCACTTACCTGATGGCTGTGACAGCACGGTTCAATTTCTTTCTACCTCTCACTTGCCCTCAAGTCTCTCTCGCAGGTCCACCTTTCCGCTCCTCCCCAAGATGAGCACCTCTTTCCCCTCAGCTCCAAATTCCCGATACCCTCACTGTGGCTGAAATTACTCTGGCTGCAATCTCTCTCCCACTGGCGTGCGAGGTGAGTGTGCATATGTATGCGAGAGGGGGTGGGCACGTGGCCTTGTACATGCGTGTGTGTGCATTTTGTGTGTGTGAGAGAAAGGGAGGGGTGAAAGGGCAGAGAGTGCAGCATCCAGAGTTGTTAGGAAGGGAGTTCGAGGATTTTAACCTCACAACGATAAAGGAATTGTGAAATATTTCTAAGTCAGAATGGTGTCTGACTTGGAGGTGATTGTGTCCACATGACTGTTGATTTGGGTCTTCTCGATGGTACAGACCGTGAATTTGAATGTGTTGAAGAAGACTGAGCAAGTTGCTGCAATGCATTTTATATATGCACAGCTAGTGTGCTAGTGGAGAGGCTGAATCTTTAAGAGTGATGGACAGGTATTTTGGAGCAGACTCGATGGGCTGAGTGGCCTAATTCTGCTCCTATGAATTGCGGTCTGATCAAACCGGTTGCTTCATCCTCGATTGTGTTGATCTTCCTGAGTGTTTTCATAACTGTGCTCATCCAAGAAAGTGGAGAGTATTTCATCGTGCTCCTGACTTGTCCCTCATGGATAGGCTTTGGGGAGTCAAAAGATGAGTTATTCCCTGCAGGAGCCCCAGTCTCTGACCTGCTCTTGTAATCACAATATTTCTATGACTGGTTCAGTTCAGTTTCTGGTCAATGGTTACCCCGGGATATTGATGGTGATGGAATCCGGGAATGCCTTTGAATGTCCAGATGATGTGCTTCTGTTATTCTTTGGGACGTGGACAGCACCGGCAAGGCCAGCATTTGTTGTGCAGCCCTAATTTCCCTTCAACTGAGCGGCTTTCTCAGATGTTTCAGAGGATAGTTAAGAGTCTAACACATTGTTGTGGGTCTGGAGTTATGGATGACAGCTTCCTTCCCTAAAGGATATTTTTGAACCAGATGTATTTTTACAAAAAAAAGTGATAGTTGCCATGGTCACCAATACTCTGACAAGCTGTATATTTATTAATTTAGTCTAAATTCTGCCAGTTGCAGTGCTAGGATTTGAACTGGTGTCCCCAGAGCATTAGCCTGGTTCTCTTGATTATATGTTACATGACATTACCTGTGATAACCTCCGCCCCCCTCCCCCCGCATCCTCCACCCCCGAGATCCGTGGAGAATCACTGATTGATCTCTCTGTGGTGCTTGTTTGAGTATGAGTTCAAACAGGCAGTGGCCTTCCCAGCTGGAACTCATTACTTGAACCTTTTATAAGGCAGGTCCAGGATGGGGCTGCTGAACTGTAGTCTCAGGCAGGGACTAGTGTGTGCACACCACAGTAATGGTTTTACTTTTGCATTCTGTAATAAAATATGTTCCTTTCCAGTTGGGCTTCCTGATTCATTACATTACTATTACAGCACTGGCCCTCAGCCAAGCCTCAATATGTATTATTGGTTAACAACCCAAAAATCCATTAGCCTGTTGAAACACCTGAGCCCAAGAAAAACATTGTTTGAATGACAGCTATGTCATTCTGTCTATGCTGTAAATTTCCAGTGATTATAGTTTCTGCCATTGATACTTTAAATGTCTGAATGATTGACACTTTTATTGGATTGTAATAAAAAGGATTCTTTTAAGTAAATGCAAAGTTATCATTGACATTTTTAAAGCTTTTTTTAGGCATACTACTGTCACTGTAGGGTTTGTTGCTTCCATACTATACAGTGTATAGAGGGAGAATGGGCACGGAAATGCCATTGTTTTTAATGGTTAACATTAGACTCTATAAGGGTTGTTAGGAGGGCATACATTGGGCATGAGGGCATTAGGAGTTTGGGGGCATAGCTTGGCACGGGGACAAGTGGGACAATAGAGGGTGGATGGGGAGCATAAGGTGGCATGGATGAGTCATGGGGAGTGTACGGGTGAGGCGAGGGTGAGGGGTGAAAGCTGGACAGCCTGTTTTTATTATAACTGGGTTGAAGTCCCACAACACCAAGGCAGGCCTTTTAAACAGCCCCCCCTGCATCCGGCAGGCCTTGTGGCTGCCTCCAATCGTTTTCCCGGGTCGGTTTGCCCAACTGCGGCTGGGAGTCGTCCTGTCCCCACCCCCAAACACCACACTGAAAAGCCCATCTTTACAGGAACTTTCTCCTGAGCTGGGAATTTTCCTGACTCCCGCTGCCTGCCTCGAAGATGAAAAGTTACCCCAATGAAGAGCATAAGGCTGTCAATATAAGATAGATATCCTGAAATCCAACAGGGAATTCTAAAGAAACTTCCAGGAGTGGTGAGAATGTGGAACCCGCTACCACACTGGTTGAATCGAATGGTAGAAATGTATTTCAGCATATGAGGGAGAAGGAAAGAGAGTTACAATGATAGAGTTAGCAAAGGAAAAATGGGAGAAAGCTTCAGTGGAGTGTAAAAACACCAGTTGGATCTGTTGGGCCGAATATTTCTGTGCCATTCACCCTATTGAACCCAAGGTAATGTAATGCTATGCATAGGATGGGGCTAAAGGGATCAAGGGGTATGGAGAGAAAGTGGGAGTGGGATACTGACAGTGCATGATCAGCCATGATCATATTGAATGGCGGAGCAGGTTCGAAGGGCTGAATGGCCTCCTCCTGCACCTATTTTCTATGTTTCTATATCTGTTGGTCAGTGTCAGTGCCCATTTCGAATAAGGTTTATCAAAATCATCAAACTTCAGAGCATCTAGACATTTGCTCCTACATTTTGTACCACTAATGAAAACACCACTCAAAGCTGTGATGTGATTTGGAAGAAGTCCACAGCAGGGTTCATTTTAATGGCTTCTATTCTCACTGTCTGTCAGTAGTGGAGACAAGCTATCAGGTTCAATATAAATCAAATGATTATAGCTGGAAGTGCATAGTAATTCCCAACAGCATATTACAATATTTCACTTTTTAAAAAACTCCCTGAATAGGAGACATATCACAAAATATAATATACAAAGGAAGGTGAAGCTATAATAAACTGGCAAGTTGCAACCACATACGCATTGTCATTATGAACCTTGTGAAAGGTGGGATTTAGGGTAAGAAAAGTGACATGTTGGGCATCCAGTGCGGGCATCAACCACTCTCAGGTCAGCTGTATCACAG
This sequence comes from Mustelus asterias, assembly GCF_964213995.1. Taxonomy (NCBI): domain Eukaryota; kingdom Metazoa; phylum Chordata; class Chondrichthyes; order Carcharhiniformes; family Triakidae; genus Mustelus; species Mustelus asterias. The sequence goes on from NC_135817.1 coordinate 52,086,337, forward strand.
TTGTACCAAATCATCATGACCAGCGCCACAATGAGGGAAGAACTAAAATGGGCATCTGGAGATTGATCATTCATTTCTGTTGTACAGAGTTAAGCGATAAATGTCAAGTGACTAGATGTCAATTAAGTGACCAAACCTGCAGGGATAAGTACAATTAGATTTGGTGCCCCCATCTGAGAGCTTCACCCACCAAGGGTTGCTTTGGGGGTATACCTTGACCTGAAGAGTATACTGTGACCTGGGGGTATACTGTGGGCGGCACGGTAGCACAGTGGTTAGCACTGCTGCTTCACAGCTCCAGGGACCCGAGTTCGATTCCCGGCTTGGGTGACTGTGTGGAGTTTGCACATTCTCCTCGTGTCTGCATGGGTTTCCTCCAGGTGCTCCGGTTTCCTCCCACAGTCCAAAGATGTGCGGGTTAGGTTGATTGGCCATGCTAAAATTGCCCCTTAATGTCCTGAGATGTGTAGGTTAGAGGGATTAGTGGGTACATATGTAGGGATATGGGGTTAGGGCCTGGGTGGGATTGTGGTTGGTGCAGACTCGATGGGCCAAATGGCCTCTTTCTGCACTGTATGGTATCTATGATCTAGGAGCGGGGGGGTATACCGTGACCTGAGGGGTATACCTTGACCTGAGGGGTATACCGTAACCTGAGGGGTATACCATGACCTGAGGGGTATACCTTGACCTGTGTGGGGGTGAGGGGTATACCTTGAGCTGAGGCCTCTGTTTTGTTCCTGTTGAGTTTTATTTTCACGGGCTTTTCTCAGCCAGTGGTCATGGATCTGCCTGAGGCTGGTGGGGATCCTCCTTTCAGTATGCAGAACAGGATCTAATTGCACATTCCCGCTATAGATAAAAGGATCTGGATCCGGAGAGGCCGAAACAGATAGCTCTTCTTAAACTATTCCTTTAAAAACCTTGTCAGTCTCGGCGAAGCAGGGTTTAAATGAGATCATTGACATCGCCCAGCAGCTTCCTGTCTGCGAGTTCAAATTTACCCATTTTGAGACTTGCATGTGTTGTGATAAATAGAAACATAAATCCAAAGTCTTTATTTAACATTTAAAAGTGAGCGAACAATATGCCTTTAATTTATTGTTTGGCTGAAAAAATAAAATGAATTAGCTCCAGAAACTGTGCATCTGGGGAGAATTGTGGGGGGAACGGTGGCACAGTGGTTAGCACAGCACCAGGAATCCGGGTTCGATTCCTGGCTTAGGTCATTGTCTGTGTGGAGTCTGCACATTCTCCCCGTGTCTGCGTGGGTTTCCTCCGGGTGCTCCGGTTACCTCCCACAGTCCGAAAGACGCACTGGTTCGGTGCATTGGCCATGCTAAATTCTCCCTCAGTGTACACGAACAGGGGCCGGAGTGTGACGACTAGAGGATTTTCACAGTAACTTCATTGCAGTGTTAATGTAAGTCTACTTGTGACACTAATAAATAAACTTTAACTTTAAATTGTTGAATCTTTTATTTGGAGCCTATAATTTTTCTTCAAAAGTAATTGTTGTACTCCATCTTTCCAGGAGATGGCAGCTTCTGCCAGGATAAAGTCACAGGCTGGCGTACTGTACAATGACGGATCTTTAACAACAAGACTAAAGCCACTCTCAGAACAGAGCATGTATGATCCACGCTATACATACATCAATCATAAGAGAGGCAAACAGAAATTTCTGCCTAAACTGTTAACCTTCAGTTGTCTTTACTGCGCTGTTGAGGATAAACATTCCAAGTTGGCATTGTCTGCTCAAGTAAAGAATTGTGGAGGCTGGAGTGCACATTATTTTGGAAAGCAGGGAGATGTACATGGGAATCCTGATCATTGTTTTTGATAGCCATCACAGTGTACAACTGGTACCCCTCTTGCTGGGCATTTGGAAGAAATTTTTGAAATATTTCTTGGAAACTAATTTGGCTTCATTTACAGTTCAGCAAAACACAGATGTGAGGTGGGTTAAAAGGTCTTAAGTTAATCAATGAATTCTCAGAGGTTTGTGGTAATTATCCCAAAGTACTGTAAGAGATGAGGGAGGGTGATCACTGTGAATTGGGGGAAGGCACACCAGTAGATTACGTGGCTAACACGGTGCCCATTTCGAACGTGCGTAATGATAGACACAGGCAAAACAACCTATTTGATATGTAATATAATAGAATTGATTATCAGAAGTAATTGGGTAATTCTGTACAAAATAACGTAGGAAACGGCAGTTAATAAGGATTCTGAAAGGGAAGACCCTGCTTCACCAAAGATGTGCGGGTTAGGTGGATTGGCCGTGCTAAATTGTCCCTTAGTGTCAGGGGGACTAGCTAAGGCAAATGCGTGGGGTTATGGGGATAGGGCCTGGGTGGGATTGTGGTCAGTGCAGGCTCGATGGGCTGAATGGCCTCCTTCTGCACTGTAAGGTTCTATGGTTCTATGGTTCTATAATTCTGACCTCCATTGACTTCTTGAGAAAGAAATAACTCACCTGGATTGTGGAAAGTCCTATCCCGTTGTGTACCTTGGCTTTCACATGACTTTGGATAAAAGGTTGTGTGATTGCGTCAATTCTCCTCACTATCTACCTCAACCTGGTTATGGAACTCTTTCATGTGATTCCAGGGTTAATCTGCTGAGTCACCTGAAGATACACAAATCCCAAAGCCTGGCAAACGTCATCCCCATTTTGAGGGATTAACGACCAACAGCAATGATGATAAATGTCCACAGAAAGATTTAAAATTTGGGAATCTGAGATAGATCTTGGTGAACACATAAGGAATTTCCTGAGATTTAGAAAGCACTAAATACTTGTTAAAGTATTTATGCCAAATTGGATATGTACTAAATGCTCAGAGCTCAGCGTTAGAACCACAATTGGTTCCAACTTACATCAATGCCTCGAATTCATAAACCCCAATACTGATTGGCCATATTTGCATATGATATCAAACTAGGACGGGCATTGGATCGAGAGTAAACTCAAGAAATTACACAACGTGTTGGACAAAATACAGAGTAGCGCAGAACAATGTGGAGGAATGTAAATAACAATGATAAATCAACAACAGGATTATTCATTAAAAGATAATGAAAGGGTGAAGATTAAAGGTACCCAGGAATCTCAGTGTACTCGACACTCAACAAGCCCAAACGATGCTGGACAGCAATCAGCATAGTCAACAGCCTGACTTCCACTTCCATGGGCCTGGATTTTCAACCTCGAGGCAGTTAGCAGGAGTCAGGAAATTCCCAAATTTGCATGCCCCCAAACAGGCCAACAAGTGGTTCCAGAGATATGATCCTCAATGGTGGGGAGGGGGGGGAAGAATGGCAGAGCCTGAAACACTAAGTGACAGAGGCAATGCATGAATTAGCAGTAGGCTTTACACCGCTCTGGCCCCTATATAAAGGGGTGTCCTGGATGTCAGTCACTGAGGAAGGAAGTTGTCAAAGGTTCACAAAGCTGTCTGGGAGGATCCTTCAGTAGCTATCAGCTGAGTGGAAGTTAAAAATATTGGCCAACTGGTATTTAATAGATTAAATTTAACAAGTTTATATTTTTCCCACATTTTCATTCATCTGCCAATTTTTTGCCAACTCATTCAACCTGTCTCCTTTTGCAGACTCTCTACCTCCTCTTGACAACTTCCTTTCCTATCTATCTTAAACAGCATGCAGCAGACCACCACTATTTTTGGTATTATTACAGGTGGATATTGCAGTGCTCCTCCCAAACACATCAGGCATTGAAAACCCATTTTTTTAAAATGCCAATACCCTGCTCGCTGGTTGCCCTGGTCTGATGGTGACTGGTGCTATAATGCTGCCATGGCACTATTTCCAGATGGAACAATGGAGAACATCTACCTTCACAATGGGTAACATTTGTTGCCCTGTAGTCAATCACAGAGCTGGTCTGTAGGCTCAGAAAGCTGTGGCAGCTTGAAATTGCTCTCCCCTCCACCCCCCCCCCCCCCCCCCCCCCGGCCTCCCCACCCCCACCCAGATGAATGAGTCACGAGTCATGGCAGTTTCCAGGGAATCTTGCACAGATAGGGAGGAAAATCTTATTTTGGTAACGCACAAGTTGAATGATGATGGAGTAAAAAGAATTTCTATTTATCTATCTCTGCTGCCCCTGCGATGGTACTTCGATGGCAATGTGTGTATGGTTTATTATGGCTTGCACTTGTGGAGAGCCTGACTCTGACATGACCCCCATTTATTTTTGGCTCTGACACACCACATCTGGAGGGAATTTAATATGCTCCTCTGTTCTGGCAAAGAGGTAGTGGTGACTGCAGCGATGCACCTGTGGACATTTCACTGTAAGATGCTGCATAGATTTACATCAAGCCCTGGAAACTGTATAACCGTTGAGGGCCACAGTGACTTTGGCTGCTATTGGAAGAGCATGTGCACCAGAAGTTTGAGGTAAGAGATCTGCCTCCAATAGGGCACAGATTTCCTTTACCATATCCCGAGACATCAGCCTTCACCTACACCGCCTGTCATTCCACACGACCATAAGATATAGGAACAAGAGTGGGCCATTCAGCCCCTCAAGCTTGCTTCACCATTCGATAAGATTACTGCCCTTTCTCATAATGCTTGATTCACTTACTGATGAAAAATCTATCTATCTCAGCTTTAAGCATACACAGTGACTCTACTCCCACAGCTCCCTGTGGCAAGAAGATCCAAAGACTCTCAACCCTCTGAGTGAAGAAATTCCTTCTCATCTCAATCTTAAGTTGGTGCCCCTTTATTCTGAGACTGTGCCCTCTGGTCCTAGACTCTCTCATGAGGGGAAACATCCTCTCAGCATTTACCCTGTCAAGCCCCTTAAAAATATTATATGTTTGAATGAGATCACCTCTCATCCTTCTAAACTCCAGTGAGTAGAGCCCCAACCTGTTTAACCTTTCCTCATAAGACAATCCCTCCATACCAGTGATCATCTTAGTGAACCTTCTCTGAACTGCCTCCAACTAAATAATATCTTTCCTTAAATAAGTGAACCAAAACTGCTCACAGTACTCCAGATGTGGTCTCAGCAGTTGCAGCAAGACTTCCTACTCATGTACTCCACCCCTTTGAAATAAGGGCCAACATTCCATTAGCCTTCCCGATTCATTAGGATTAATGGGATGTTTGAAGTATCTTCCATTGTAAAAACTGATGCAAAATATCTGTTTAATTCCTCTGCCATTTCCCTTCTCCCCAAAGCTATCTCCCCAGATTCATTTCCTAAGGGACCAATGTTCACTTTGACCTCTCTCTTCCTTTTTATATCTTTAGAGAAGCTCTTACTGTCGGTTTTTATATCCCTCACTAGTTTGCCCTGGTGCTTTATTTTCTCACTCTTTATTATCTTTTTAGTCCTCCTTTGCTGGATTCTAAGTTGATTCCAGCAAGCTGGATCTGTTTCTGCACACAATTTGTTCAAAGTAATATCTCCCCCTTCTTCTTGCTTGTCTGTCTGGGGGCTCCACCACGTCATGCCCTGGTACCCTGGCTCTAGCTGTGCCCTACTGCCACCATTTTCCTCTAGATGGCACATATATGAAGGTCCTGCACTCCATTTCAGCATAACGTCCTTCCTCCATGGCTTACACACTCCGAACCCAGTTTGTGCTGTCACCCACTTGGTTGATGAGGCAAAGACTGATGAGCAGGAGCCCACATACGTGAACCTTTGGTCTTTAACAAACATCCCGCCCCCCCCACCCTCCCCTTTCCCTGACTACAAACACATGCCTCTCCCTCAGGGACGAGTTCAGCTACGCAACCACTGCAGCTGCTGTAGAAACCTCACAATCATTTGCCTCGGTCTCTCAGATCTGTTCACGGCTCCAGCACCAAGTTGCCCGGAACTCTGGAAGTTTTGAGGGTAAAAGAAATCACAACTTCCTGTTCTGTCCTGTCTCTTTATGGGGCTAGCTAATTCACAATCACCATGTATGCAATTTGCAATCTGCCCCCTTTCACACAGTTGTCAATATTGGAGATGCCAAGAATGGCTCCCGCCCGCCACCTTCATCAGCCCTCAGAGTTTCCCCAACTGCATGAAAATACAGCTGGCCATTAAACTTTGATTCAGGAATGGAGCTGAGGCTAAGAGCTTCCACCTCCAGGTTCAGCGAACTATTAAATCATGTAGTTAGCACACCGCAGACTGAAAGGGTGGAGATTCTCTGTGCGGTTAGAATGAAATGGGAGATAGAACTGCAGTTACAAAGAGAGAACTAAGGGAGCGATATCCCTGAAAGAGTCAATGACAGGCCACACCTCTTTGGGGGAAGCGATGGCCTAGTGGTATTATCACTAGACTATTAATCCAGAAAATCAGCTAATATTCTGGGGACCCGGGTACGAATCCCGCCATGGCAGTCCACAGAATTTGAATTCAATAAAAAAAATCTGGAATTAAGAATCTACAGATGATCATGAAACCATTGTTGATTGTTGGAAAAACCCATTTGGTTCACTAATGTCCTTCAGGGAAGGAAATCTGCCATCCTTACCTGGCCTGGCCTACATATGGTTGACTCTCAACTGCCCTCTGAACAAGGGCAACCAGGGATGGACAATAAACGCTGGCCAGCCAGTGATATCCATGTCCCCCGAATGAATGAATAAAAAAAAATACTTCTGATGGGCCTGTCCAAAAAAGGCTTCTGCTCGTCGGAGAAGGAAACTGTGAACGATAAGTAGGTATAGCATGAAACATGCATGATTTATTCTTAGCAGAATAGAACCACAATTGCAATGCTGTCACATCGTCTGAAATGACTTCACACGACTGTTTGTGGTTTTAATAACACAGGGAAAGTTCACCATCAGTTAGTTAAAGCTGTGTGCTGGGGATAGGCAATAAACTACACTGTCATTTTCTGAAAAAAGAATGAGCAAGAAACGGAAGTCCATGTCTGAATCTACCCACCTCCTGCTGCGCTGCTGCAAAACATGTTGATCTTACGGATTTTCAGTCGGTTTGTTGACCGGTATTCTTGTGAGTTTGTGTTTCTTTCAAGAGAGAGGGAGCTTGCAGTGGCAGTCTACGTGAAATAAAAGATGTAAAGCTATGAATATCTCCTAACACTAGGAAGGAGGCTACCATTTCTTCACATTAGCTGCACGAAGTATTCGTATTGGAAGGAAGGACAGCTTCACATGCCGTTTTCCTTCGTCAATTAGAAGCAACCTATATCACGTTTACAGAAATGGATACCACGGGTGTAGATGTGAAAGTTTGATTTTACATTAAGCTGGCTCATAATCAGGTACCCCATTCACCTCCCAGACTTGCAGATGTGTCTTTGAAGCAATACAAAACCTCTGCTTGTTCTGCTTCAAAGTGAAAAGGTGTTTCCTCAATGGGTTTCCCGTAATTTTCCTGGCCACATTGTGGAGAGTCAGGCAAGCCACACTGTCAGTGCAAACACCGGTATGTTTCTTTCAGTCAGTTTTGAAGTGTTGTTCTAATTTAAGTGAGCTCATGTGGTGACTGGACCCATTGTTTTCATAAAATGCTATTGTCCCTCAAAGTCAAATGTTTACAGCAAAGGAAAGGCTTATTTCTATGCTATAAAGAAATCCTGGCTTTATAATCTGTGGAAACAGGATTTAACACATTCACAAAAACCTGGAGTAAAATACAGGAGATCACGGGCAGAATTTCACATATTATGTGCGTGCACACAGAGGATGGAAGTGGAAGTGTTCGCTGGCCCTACCCAAGATCAATTAACAATCGCAATATTACATTAGTTGTCCACTTAAGTGGCAGCCAGTGTGATTCACATCTGCACTGGGTTAGTGGGGTCAGCAGGCATACAGCAGGTGCAAGGCCCACCGGTGGCCTGATGCGAGGGCGACACCCAGAGGCTGCTGAAGACCACAGGAGAGCCAGAGGGAGCTAATGACGACAACGGGAAGGTACACCAGGCAGGAGGGAAACTCAGGTGGGCAGCAAGCACTTCCCCCTCTCATTCCCTTCAGAAAACTGCAAAATCGGATTGGCCGCCTTCCCGTGGCGTCCGTGTGACAACCTAAAAATCACACGGGCGATGTAACATTGTGGTCAGTTGGAGAGATAATCCCTTCAAGTAGCTCCATTATTGCCGGTGGGCGCTACCAATCACGCCTGCAACCGCAGACTGAAATATCACGTGGGTGCATGATGACATCGGGATGCATGCCCAACGACATCACACCTCATTTCATACGCTCCCAGGTCAGCCACACACCTGGCCAGGCAATGTAAATTCCTGCCCCATAATTCATCAGTTTTGTGCTATTCACACATGGGATATGGGCATCGCTGGCAAGACTACCATTTATTGCCCATCTCTAATTGCTCTTGAACTGAATGGCCTGCTTGGCCTTTTCAGAGGGTATTTAAGAGTCACATGTAGACCAGGCGAAGTAAGGATAGAAGATTTGTCTCCCTAACGGACATTTGTGAACCCAGTGGGTTTTTACAACAATCAACGTTGATTTCAAGGTCATCGTTAGACATTTTAATTCCAGATTTAAACCTCCTCCCTTAAACCAACACTTGTTGATGTCGAGGAATGGTGAAACTCATGTGCATGCAAACCAGTGAAAATACATATTTTAAATATAATTGGTTCCATAAAGTTTTGGAATCTTGTATTAAGGAATCACGTGCTCTGATAATGCCTAATTTTTTTTCAAATTGAGACCTTACTTCTAGATTCCTACAACCAAAACATTGTACATTTTATTGTAAATCTGCTTCACAACATAGAATAATTTCCATGCAAACTTGATCAATGAAAAAAAGGCCAATCACGTATGACCAACTTTAACTTGGTGTTAAACGTATTCCTTTAGGCTCGTGTACAAACTTTGTGGATGGACACAGAACAATTGAATGGGTGAAAGGGAGTAGATCAGGCTGACTTTTTAAACACATAGGGCAGAATTCTCCCAAAAAGGGACTAATTGTCATAACGGCGAGAATAACAGAGTGATCTGCATTGATCTCTCAAGGGTTGCAGCGCACTGTAATCTGTCCAAATTCAGTCACTTTTTTCGCATGTTTAGGGACCATGCCACCCCTCCCTTCCCCCCCAATCAGTACTTTGGGGGGCCGGGGGGGAGGGGTGGTGGCATGGTCCCTAAACATGCCTGCGAGTCCGGCTTCAGAGCACTCGGATGCCATTTCGCAAGGGCGTCCAGACCTCACAGTGCACTGAGAGACACCTCCCCTCCCACCAATGGACATCGCCACCCCCCCCTCCCCACACTGACAGCATGTTCCACCACCCCCCCACCCCCCCCCCCTCCCTTTCAGACACGGAGGAACCTAGAAGTAAGGTCTGAATTTGAAAATAAATTAGACATTAACAGAGCACGTGATTCTTTAATACAAGATTCCACAACTTTATGGAACCAATTATATTTAAAATATGTATTTTCACTGGTTTGCATGCACATGAGTTTCACCATTCCTAGACATCAACAAGGAATGAGCAGCACCTCAGTGTTGGTTTAAGGGGAGGTGGTGGCATAGTGGCAATAGGGCATCGGGCTCTCCCATTGGATCCTCCTGCCTGACCCCTTACATGCCCCCCATCATGACCCCTGACATGCCCCCAACATGATCCACCCTGGCATGACCTCCCCTGCATAGCTCCCACTCAGGCCCCACCTCCTTGGCACAGCCCCTGCACACTGGTGCTGCCCCACTGGCACTACCAGGATGTCTGGTGGCCATTGCTGGGGTACCTGGTGGCCGCTGCTAGTGTGCCAGGTGGACCCCACCAGATGGGTACTACCTGATGGACACTGCATGGCCCCAACCACCCTGGGGGCTTCAATGGCTTCAATGGCCTTCGAGCCCACCAACATGCCAGGTCTCCGCTAGTGGAGACCAGTAGTGATTGCCACTACTATTGCACCATGCCCAAAGGCCAGAGACTTCCGTGCCCTGGGATTTGAACAGGCTTTGTATATTCAAATGCTACTTTAAATATGCTAATAAGCCCTGCGCCATTTCTGGGTGCGATCTGGTTCACGCCACTAGGAAGGGGCCAGGACACTTGCAAAACCGTTTGGTGCTGGGCATGAAATCAATTTTTAGGCCTCTACGCTATCCTCTAGGATCGGCAGGATCTGTGCCAGGTGCAGTGAGGTCGGAGAATCACCTCCATAAATTCCCTGTACCAGCTTTAGTGGAGCATCATATTTTGGGCCGTGGGAAATCTGTCTTGGGACTACAAATCCAGGTGGGAGGGTAGAAGGTGTGCCCATCGAATCCCCATTGCGTTTACCTCTATCAAAAATTGCAACCTCAGTGGGAGAAAGCACAAAATTAGCCAGATATCAGATGGGCAGGCATATTATTCCAACATACAGACGAAAGGACGCATGACATGACACATTTTCGATTCCCACTTCACTTGCGACGGAATGTGTAATTGTTCCAACCTGAATGACTGGCCAGTTATGTTAGCTGACATTCTGAAATTGATGTCAGTGCTGCAGCCAAGATTGAGCTGAAATGTTTTGCAATAGAAAATGCCTTCACTTGATTGCAGTACATCACTCAGCATTGTCAATTGTTACCCAGATTATCAAAGCAAGCCTTTTGTCCATTGTAAAGATGCTCGTTCGCCAGTTTAGGGAAAACACAACTCGTTTATTTACAGGTTAAAACTATACAGAGACTTGCAGCCACGTGGCAATCAGCTCCCGAGATGACCCTGAGTACAGAAGCCTATGCTTACTAGGGTCAATCCACACCCTCCCCACCCTGCTCTCCAATTGGTTCCCTGGGTCATCTGACCCTTACTCTGCAGATTGATCCTTAAAAGGACAATCACCACATCCATCCAGATTGAAATTCTCCTCACCAGCGAGCTACCTGGAGATGCTCAGTAGGAGTCATGTAAGTCCTATGTAATTCCACTCCCAGGCCCATGTTCAGGTGTGCCTGGAGCCAATCCAAGTTGTGCCAGCTAGTTGTATTCCACGCAGCCCAACTTTGCAAGGGGGTTGCGTGGAATAGGGGGGTTTTAGGACCCTTGTTTGCAGCTGCAAATGACTTAAAGCCTGTTTAAGCTTGAACCCTGAATGCCTCTTTTCCTGCCTTTACAAATATGGCACACTTCCAGTGGGCATTGAGTACATTTGCCAAGCCAGCAAAATGGTAGTTTTGCCACTGAATTGCAGATTCACAATATTTCTATTGAAGATAGTTGTGAGAGCAGTTAACATTCTGGTGACATGTCACATTGTATGTATGTGAAATACTACCTCTGCTCTGTAGCACTTCAAGTTGTTAATAAATATATACGTGGCCTCAGCCTGATCAATGTTTTGAAATTCTTGTTCTCAGGATGTGGCTGATACCAGGAAAGTGATATTTATTGCCCATCCCTAGTTGTCTATGTAACAATTGCTGGTACGACGTGTGTTTGTGAGGCTTCTTCAGTGGGAAGTGAATCACTGAGCAGGAGGGCGTGGCGACCAAATAGCTTTCCACGAAGGTCATTGGTGAATCAATTTGGGACGGCATGGTGACACAGTGGTTAGCATTGCAACCTCACAGCGCCAGGGACCCGGGTTCGATTCCCGACTTGGGTTCTGTCTGTATGGAGTCTGCACGTTCTCCTCGTGTCTGCATGGGTTTCCTCCTGGTGTTCCAGTTTCCTCCCACAATCCTAAAGACGTGCTGGTTAGGTACATTGGCCATGCTAAATTCTCCCTCAGTGTGCCCGAACAGGCACCGGAGTGCGGCGACTAGGGGATTTTCACAGTAACTTCATTGCAGTGTTAATGTAAGCCTACTTGTGGACAGGAGTAATGGTTATGGTACTGGATTGGTAGCATCAAAGTTATTAGGTTTAAATCCCACCATACCAAATTCTGAACTAATAAATAAACTTTAACTTAAATCACAATCCAGGTGATCATTTGTTCTGGTGCTAGCTTTCAAAATTGCTGGATTTATTGGATTCAGTTTTCAGAATTTGGTATGGTGGGATTTAAACATAATAACCTCGATGCTACCAATCCAGTATCATAACCATTACGCCTGTCCACATGTCCATCCTTGGCCTTTTGCAATGTTCAATTGAAGCCCAACGAAAACTGGAGGAACTGCACCTCATCTTCCGATTGGGTACTTTATACCTTCCGCACTGAGCACTGAGTTCAACAACTTCAGAACTCTTTCCTCCACCTCCACCCCATCTCCATTTATTTTATTTCATTTCTTTTTTTCGTCTTACTAATCCATTTTTATTACATAGAACATAGAACATAGAACAGTACAGCACAGAACAGGCCCTTCGGCCCACGATGTTGTGCCGAGCTTTATCTGAAACCAAGATCAAGCTATCCCACTCCCTATCATCCTGGTGTGCTCCATGTGCCTATCCAATAACCGCTTAAATGTTCCTAAAGTGTCTGACTCCACTATCACTGCAGGCAGTCCATTCCACACCCCAACCACTCTCTGCGTAAAGAACCTACCTCTGATATCCTTCCTGTATCTCCCACCACGAACCCTATAGTTATGCCCCCTTGTAATAGCTCCATCCACCCGAGTCCACATTACTTTACATTCTTAATATTATTTTTCCACTTCTGAAATCTCGCTCTCCATCTGGTGTTCCAACCTGACCCCCTCCCTCCCAGGGCCAACTGCCACATTCCTCAGGTTGTGCTTTGACACTCTGCGCCTTTGAACTGCCATTCACACGTTCCAATCCCTTAATGAGCGCTCTTAGCAATTTTCTCAGCCTTTATCATTACCATTTACATTCTCTTTGTCCAATTACAGCCCCCCACACTCACCCCACCCTCACAGTACAAAACTTGTCTGATTTTCTTTGTCTACAGCTCTGACTTGAAACATTGGCTCTACTCTCTCTCTGCCTGTTCCGAAAGCTCGTGGCTTTTGCTACCAAATAAACCTGTTGGACTTTAACCTGGTGTTGTTAGACGCCTTACTGTGTTTACCCCAGTCCAACGCCGGCATCTCCACATCATGTCTATTCTCTCTCCACAGATTCTGTCAGACCTGCTGAGCTTTTCCAGCATTTTCTATTTTTGTTTCATAACCACTATGTGACTCTACCCATTCCTGCAATTTACAGTAGGTGGCATCATTGTTCACATTGAGCAGAATCTTCCTGATCCCACAGGGTAGTGGTGATGGTGGGGGGGAACCACAATCCTACTCAGCCCCTATCCCTGTAGCCCCGCGTATTTACCCTGCTAATCCCCCTGACACGAAGGGGCCACTGAGCATGACCAATCAACCTAACCCACACGTCTTTGGTCTGTGGGAGGAAACTGGAGCACACGGAGGAAACCCACGCAGACATGGAGAGAATGTGCAAACTCCACAAAGACAGTGACCCAAACCAAGGAATCAAACCCAGGTCCCTGGCACTGTGAGGCAGCAGTGCTAAGCACAGGGTGATGGTCGGAGGAGGTTCATGTGGTACCTCCTCTTCTAATCTTTTCCATTGGAACAACATTGGGAATGAGAAAATCAACCAGGATCCCCATTTTTGATTCCTATCCCAAGATTCCTGCTGGTGTGGCCATGTGTCTGGATACAGGGTGGAATTTTCCATGATGATTGCCGTGGTGGCCGTGACTGGAAGATTCAGGCCATACTTTCAGAATATTGAACGGGAGTGCGATGCCCTCTACAGCCGAATAGTCTGCCAACGTTCACTATTTAGGGTACTCTGAGTAATGGCCAGGGGAAAAACTGCTTCCTATTCTGGGAAATGGCAAAAGGCAATGCTTCAAGGAATTGTCTCTCCACCGCCTTCTCAAGGACAGCTAGGGAGTGGAAAAAATGTTCACTTGAACATTGCAAAAGGTTAGTTTAATACTAACCTTGCCATGAGTGCCCACATCCCTGAATGAATAAAAAACTAATAAAACATAACAGTCAACACAATGTAATGCTGGCCATCCTGAAAGCTATGTAGAAGTGCAACGTCATAATGCTGCAGGGAGTGCCTCTCTGATCTTGGACTGAGGCACATTGTTAAAGCAGTGTAGATTTGCCCTTGATCTAACCTTTGCTATAAGTGACCCGGGAATGCATGCCATCAGCTCCAACATGGAAAGTTTTCCATTTCCTGGCATACATATGATATGCAAAATTCACTGAAACATGAGATGGGAATTTAAAGCTGTCTCGGAGGGTTGTGTGTCAGAGCAGCCTCTGTTGTAACCATGGTTGAGCAACATTGCTTTGCTTCACATCCGGGTTTAGCTGGTTTGTAGTGAAGTGGATGATAGAGAGCGCTGTTTGATGTTAATCTGCTGCAGGCTCAAATATAGAAATCTTGTATTTCCTTTTATTTAAAGGAAGTTTGGAGTCGTTATGAAACGATATTTGGCAAAAGTTTGCTCGGGGAGGGAAGAAAGTCATGTGTCATTCCTGGTCACAACTGTTGTTACAGACAACTAATGTACTGATGTAAAAACAGAAAATTGTGTAAATACTCAGCAGGTTTGGCAGCATCTGTTGCAAGAGAAGTTTAAATCTTAGTTTTGAGAATTTACAGATTCATGTTTAGAACAATCTTCAAATGTTCTGACATTTAAAGAGCAGTGTTATTTTGTGATGGTTGTTTGACTGTGGTTATTGTTGTCACAATAATTGGCAGCAATGGGCAAGAATATGACCCTGGAGAGTAGTAAGGGCGTGGAATGCCCTGCCTGCAGCAGTGGTGGACTCGTCAACGTTGAGAGCGTTCAAGTGGTTATTGGATAAACATATGGATGATATTGGAATAGTGTAGATTAGAGGGGCTTTAGATTGGTACCACTGGTCGGCGCAACATCGAGGGCCGAAGGGCCTGTACTGCGCTATAATGTTCTATGTTCTATAATTCTCTCTCCACGTGCTGCCAGACTTCCCGAGTATATTCAGCATTTTCTGTTTTCATTTCAGATTTCCAGTATCCACAGTATTTTGCTTTTGCAATCTAACAATGTGCTTTGTTGTGATTCATTTTGTAATTTTTCACAAAAAAAGGTGTCTCTTTAATTAGAATTTTGTTTTGCCTCTCTCGTAAACTTGGGATTTTAAAATAGCGGGAGATGTTGGTTAGCAAGCTCTGATGGCAACGCAGCTCAGCACTCTACTGAGTCATACAGGTCAGGAAGGCCTCAGCTGTGATCCCATTTCTCTACTAAGTTATCTGCAGTAACACCAGCAGATCAATTTTACAGAGACTGCTACTGTAAGAATGTAGAATTGTGGACTGCACACTTGAGATTTCTCCACATGCACTCCCAGGTGGCCAAGCTCCCCAATGGTAAGTATGTTCGATAAGACCATTACCAACAACTGGACCCCCTCATGAGGGAGAAAAGCTCTCACTTCTGTTCAGCATCTACCGATCTCTGCTGACATTCTATCCAGGGAGAACAGCATCAGCCTTGATTGTGTTGCCAGGCCAACACTTCAGTGCTCTGTGCTCTGCACTTCAGCTCTGACAAAGGGTCATCCAAACTCAAAACGTTGGCTCTGTTCTCTCTCCACAGATGCTGTCAGATTTCCCAGCATTTTCTGTTTTTGTTTCAGATTCCAGCATCCGTAATATTTTGCTTTCACTTCAGTGTTCCAGGACTCCACTTGAAAACTGGCCATCATGCTTAGGTACCAGAGGGCTGTTGATGTCCATCTAACCCTATCCCAGCATTGTCTTCACAGGAGGAGAAGAGTAAGGTGGAGAGTGTTCCACAGTACATACATTTATATATAATTTTTTGTTAGACTTTGAATTCCAGATCTGTATTAAACATTGCCGTGGGTGTCTGGGTTTGTATTTTAAATCTAATCTGCATATCAAACAGTTTGACTTGGTGGTAGTTCAACAGTAGGAATAATGCCACTCAGTGACCAAATGTACACATTTAGATGCATCATGCTGACTGGAGCTTGCCTTGTTTGTATAATATTCAACTCCCCTGTAATTAGCTGCAGCTCATTGCAATATAAACCTGCCATGTTGACGTTTTAAACAGATTTAGAATATTTCTGCGTACAGAACATAACAACACTGTCCGGTGTAGGTTTACCGCAGAAACCTATCTGTTGCTAAAAATACCACAAAACTCAAAAAACAATAGCATAAAAATAACTATTTCATAGGCTAGTCTATTACTGCTACCAGTGAGATTTTTTTGTTCACTAAAATGACGCATAATTATAAAAAATCTTAAGGATATGAACCATGAAACATGTCCCTAACTTCCTCACTTCTTCCAAGAGCGTGATGAAACAAGACTTAACAAACTCCACAGCAGAAACTAAAATGTCCTGTACAATAATATCTACCTAGTTATTTATGTAAATCATTGAATAGCATCTGTTACATTCCATCTGTTACACTCCATCTGCTATACTCCATCCAGCACACGCTATCAGGCTTATTGTATGCAGCACGCTCCAGGCACCACACTCCACCCAATACATTCTAAATGGTATGCATTAGTGTATGAAATGTCTGAGGAAAAGTGGTTACTTCGTGCTGTACTATTCAGACCGAAACATAGAAGAATATGTCAACCTGCGGAACCTGCCAAACTGTGATTAAACATTGATCAACCTCAACATATATTTAGATTGCATTCCCATAGGAAACATCCAGGTATTGGGCTACCTTGGACAAACCTAGTAGTTAAGCTTTGCAAACATTTTCTAAAGTCCAGATTATGAATGAGAAACATCATGGTTGAGCAGCAAGTTTCACTTATATCTACATTTAAAAAATTGACCTTGAAATGTCAACTGTGCTCCCAACAGGGAAGAACCAGATTTGATAAGGTTCCTCACTAAGTGAACTGTCCAGCAAATCCTAATGGGGCAAGTGGATGAGATTTGTCGCCATTATCCCCACATCAGAGGGGGCAAATCTAGACTATCATGAGAATTAAATCCAGTAGACTCTTGTAAAGCCCCAACAGGAATCTGTTGGAAGCTGGCATCAATTTATTGAGCCCATATGATAGGCCCCTCTGGTTTCTCAGACAAAGGTAATCAACTTTGACAGATATGGATTACCCTTCTTTAAATGCAGTATGTATTCCTGTGGTGATTGTCCCTTTAAGGGCAACACAGCAGAGCAAGGGTCACATAGCACTTGTGACTCTTATTCTGCTGTGTTGCTGTTAAAGGGGCAATCGCTACAATTCCTTAGAAGCTGAAGAAATATTACTGAACAATTTTCTCAAGTCTAGGAAGGGCCTTGGCAACCCTCCTAATAATGCAGCTCTGGGCTACTCCATGCACTTTCACATCTGATCCACTGATACAGGCCTGGGCTGGCCACCTGATCAGTCTAAAGACAACACCTCAGGGATTTGGGACAAGAAGTAGGTTCTTCACTGTGGGTGCACTTGCGACCCACTCCATCACATATCTGCTGAATGGGCAGTGGGGAAAATTGCCCCAACCTCGGCAGCTAATGTAAATGGAGGTGTAGGATGTGACCGTCTTCCTTTTGGGATTTTCCTCTGTTTCCATCCAGACCCTTCTCCTCTGAAGCACAATAATGTTGGCGGCATTGGGACTAATTCAGTGCCAAAGGCAGGGGAGAAAAGTGGAGATCTGCGTTGATATTTAACAGCAATCCTGTAGAACATTAAAGCCTTAAAGTGACTGACACTGCGCGAGTCTTTTGAAAATTAGGACATTAAAAATAGCTGTTGGATTCTGAACAGAAGTGAAAAGATAAAGTGACAAATTTCCCACCTGGCCTGATAAGACTGAAAGAATTGCAGAGAATAGACATAGCAGAAAGATGGCAGCACCAAACCCACTGGCATAAGTATTCCTGACTAATTAAATGAAAATGGGAGAGAAACAAATAAAGAGGTGTTGAGAAAGAGCCTCAAAATGCTTCCATGGTTAGTGTGGAGCTCTTTGAATAGAATATTCGCAGCAGTCTGGAACTATTTTGGAGCAATTACCGGGAAGCTGAGTGAGTGTCTAAATGATTAATTTTAATATGGAAAGTGGCTGGAAACTAGCACCAATACAACACCCAACCAAAACATTCAATGGAACTAAATGGACGGAAATCTGATATAATGGACCTCTGCTCATCTTCCAGCTGGTTACACCCATTCTACAGCCATTATTCAGGGGCGGAGGAAATAAGTGTCATTTTATTTAAAATGAGAACTGCATGTTTTTTTTAAAGAGAACTGTCGTAAGTATGTATTTTCAGTAGATGTCACTGTTCATCACAGGAGAAATATTACACAAATCTATCAGCAATAACCCAGGTCTGTGCTGAGGCAGAACAAGGAGGAACAAAATCCCAGCCCAGTTAAACCTGCAAAATCCTCTTTACTGACCTTTAGGGATTAGTATTGAACCCAGGAGTGCTGTCCCAAATATTAATCAAGGAACAGTCTCACATTGTTGTGCTCACAGAATCATATCTATCAAGACTCACCCATCATTATCAGTGGGTATGTTGTGTCCCACTGGGAAAAATGTTAAACCTACTGGAGTGGGGGTAAAGTTATATATATGGTCGGGTGAGTGGGGGGTCCTCTTAATGGAGTGTTGTTCCAACTTTATGAAAGAAAGATGAAGCAGAAAGGCCAGGAATATTCCTTCCCACCTTATAGCTATGGCTACTCTTTACCTGTGCCTGCCATGTGCGTAAGTAGCCCAACCCAGAATCCCAAACACTTAAAGATGGCAAAGACTAGTATTACTGGACTCCAGGCCCTTTTCCTCACCTATGGCTGGTAACTGCCTGATTCCCAGAGGAATATTGTCCCCGCTAGTGTCCACTTATTTGAGTTGACAGGTACTGCTTCCTTCTCTCCTTTCACTTCCACTTCTGGCATTCTCCTCAAGGCCATTCCCAAGTCTTTTGTTCATGCTAACCCTGAATCTTTACTGCTGCCACTCCTCTGGGCACAGAATGACTCTTGCAGTCTTTGTGAATTATTTTTATGGGATGTGGGCATCGCTGGCAAGGTGATTATTTATTTCCCTAAATGCTCTTGCGAAGGTGGCATTGAGTTGTCTTCTTGAATCACTGCAGTCTGTGTAATGTAGGTACACCCACCGTGCTATTAAGGAGGAGGTTCTCGGATTTTGATCCAGTGACAGTGAAGGAACAGTGATATATTTCCAAGTCAGGATGGTGAGTGCCTTGGAGGGGAACTTCCAGATGGTGGTGTTCCCATGTGTCTGCTGTCCTTGTCCTTCTAGATGGTAGAGGTTGTCGATTTGGAAGGTGCTGTTGAAGGAGCTTTGGTGAGTAGCTGTGGGTAAGAGTTGACAGAAAAATGCTGGAAAATCTCAGCAGGTCTGATAGCATCTGTGGAGAGAGAGTGGAGCCAACGTTTCGAGTCTAGATGACCCTTTGTTTCATGTCTAGATGACCCCTCTGATAAATGGTCATCTAGATTCAAGACATTGGCTCTATTCTCTCTCCACAGATGCTGCCAGACCTACTGACATTTCCCAGCATTTTCTGTTTTTGTTTCAGATTCCAGTATCCGCAGTATTTTGCGTTTATCTGTGGGTAAGAGTTCTTGTGATATGGGGTTGGGACAAGCTGAAGCTTATTATTGACTCAAGCCGAAAGGTAGAAGAGCATAGGCATGAACTGAGAGATGGGGTGGAGGAGAATCAGCTTGCATTGCAGTGGAACAGGAGAACATCAGCATGAACAGGTCAGCTGGTGTAAGGGGGAGATGGCCAAAATAAAATGAGGGATGAGAGAGAGAGGTATTCTAACATCAAAATGGTGGTGAATTATAGAGATGAATGACCTCTGAGAGAAGGGTAAGAAGGGTGCCAGTATATATTGGGAAGTGGGTGAGAAATTGCATAGGATTACACAAGATATACAGCACAGAAACAGGCCATTCAGTCCAACCTGTCCATGCTAGCAATTATGTTCAACTCAAACCTCCTTCCATCTTTTCTCATCTAAATCTATCATTATAACCCTCTATTCCCATCGCCCTTATCTGTATTTCTAGTTTCACCGTTAGTGCATCTATACTTTCCATCTGTATTCACTTCAACCATTCCTGTGGATTGGATTTGCCACCCTTTGGGTAAAGAGGTTTCTTCTGAATTCCTTGTTGGGTTTCTTGGTGATGCTCTTATATTGATGATCTCGAAATGTTAGGGCGAATTGGGTTGGTGGGGATGAAGAAAGGGGTAGATGAGCATAACAAATACATCAACTGTGGAACTATTTAAGAATTGAATGCAAGTACAATGGCAGGTGATTTCCTCACAGAAACAATGACTGCAAATCCTGACAATTTTTACAACAATCTTCCACTATACAAATAACGGAACAATGGGTATACTGCATCTTCAGTAAACATAGTTATAATTATTAATATAGTTATTAATAATATAATCTGTGCCACATTGCACTTTCAACGTATCGAAAGACCTTTAAACTCTATTTGTATAGCACCTTTAATGTAAAGATGCATCTCAAGGTGCTTCACAATAGGGAAAAGGAGATAGAATCATAGAAACCCTACAGTGCAGAAAGAGGCCATTTGGCCTATCGAGTCTGCACCGACCACAATCCCACCCAGGCTCTACCCCCATATCCCTACATATTTACCCGCTAATCCCTCTAACCTACGCATCTCAGGACATTAAGGGGCAATTTTAGCATGGCCAATCAACCTAACCCACACATCTTTGGACTGTGGGAGGAAACCAGAGCACCCGGAGGAAACCCACGCAGACACGAGGAGAATGTGCAAACTCCACACAGACAGTGACCCAAGCCGGGAATCGAACCCAGGTCCCTGGGTTGAGGGGAGAGGCCAGGAGTTGTAACTGGATGTATGGTTGAAAGGATAGCTTTAAAAGGAAAATTCGAAACATGGAGAAAGAATTGGAAGAGCAAAGGGGTTTAGGGAAGGAGTACATGTCATCGAGAATAGAAACTAGGCAGTCAGTGGAAATTTCCATTCCCTAGCATTCACATTACTCATGCAAAGCTCACTACACCATTGAGGTAGAAGAAACAGAACTGCCTCTGAGAGTTCAACCCTGCCCTGTGTAAGTCAAGCCTCTATCATAATGATTTCAGAGCAACACTGCTTTGTTTCATACCCTAGTTTGTTCAGTTTTCAAATGGTTCAGTGAAGTGTACAGTAAAGGGCACTGTTTGATGTTGATGAGTGTTAAATCCGTTCCAGACTAAGATACAGAAATCTGTCTTTCATGTTGGTCATGCAGGTTAATAGCATTATATTCCCAGGCTTCAGTTAACTCCTGGCTATCCAATCAGTGCCAGAGAGTATAATTTTCTGAAAACACTGGATTCGTATGTACCCTAAGTGAAGAGTCCAATCAGTCCAAATTTACCTGGTTGTACATGAGGAACAACTAACACAAGGGATTCTATTTTGACTCTCCTTGTCTGGTGTTAACAGGCCAGTAACAGCATCAAAGTGGGATTGGTAGCCCTACCGGCCTAATAACATTGGCAATGGAGAAGGTGTCATCTTAAAAGCTATCTCTCCCTGGGTGTTCTGAACACCTGTCAGATTCAGGCAATCGGTTACTTTTAATATGGGAACCAGGGTCCTATGATGCGACTCAATATAAGTTCTAACCAGGCGATGAAAGAGGGAGGGGTCTAGTAAAAGTAATTCTGGGTCATCAAGGAGCATGGGCCCTGTTAATAATTATCTGAAAATAAAATATTTTCTTTTTCCACTTATACTTTAATCATTATGAATACTCTGCATTGAAACGTGATGAAAAAGTGATGGAAACCACACTGAGTGCCAATTATTAGCCAGGTAAACTATTGATAACTTATGTTTTTAGTTATTTGGTTGTGCAGAACTTGAGTAATGCTGAGAAAAGAGACATGTTGTCAAAGCTTTTCATCTTACACTCATCAAGATAGCTCGCAAGAATTTTCCAACAGTATCATTGAATCATAGAATCCCTACAGTGCAGAAGGAGGCCATTCAGCTCATTAAGTCTGCACTGACCACAATCCCACCCAGGCCCTATCCCCATAACCTCATGCATTTACCCTAGCTAGTCCCCCTGACATTAAGGGGCAATTTAGCATGGCCAATCCACCTAACCCGCACATCTTTGGATTGTGGGAGGAAACCGGAGCACCCAAAGGAAATCCACACAGACACGGGGAGAATGTGCAAACTCCACACAGACAGTGACTCAAGGCCGGAATTGAACCCAGGTGCCTGGGACTGTTCGGTAGCAGTGCTAACCACTGTGCCAGCCCAAAGAGTAATGGGGAAACAACAATTTATACTGCATGGGAAGAGAATGCTGATTGGTTAGTAATTGATTCTAATTGGTGGATGTGTTGCCAAGCAGAGTGAAGCATGGGAGAGTTAAATGCCTAGCTTTGTTCAAATTCAGACTGGGCAGGTTGACTCTGATTAGCCAAGATATTGTCCTTGGGAATGAAGCAGGGAATGACTGTTCCTTAACCCTTTGTTTAGTTGAGAAATGTGCAAAATGTGGACATGTTTCTTTTACCAAAATTTCTCTAAGGAGCTCATAAAATTGTCAATCAAAACAAAGCTTATAATTCCCTTGACAGCTGTATCACCAACAATTCACAGAATCTTTGCAGCACTGAAGGAGGCCTGACGTGTCAGCACTAGCTCTCCAATTGAGCAATCACGTAGTTCCATTCCCCTACCTACTTCCCATAACCCCAAACACTCTTCATTTTCAAATAACAGTTTAATACCCTTTTGAATGTCTTGGTTGAACCTGTCTCCACAAAACAGATAGTGTATTCCACACCTTAAAAATTCACTACATGAAAATGTTTCCCCTCACATCGCTTTTGCTTCTTTTGCCAATTACTTTAAATATCTGCCCCCTCATTCTCGATCCTTTCACAAGTGATGAGTTCAATCCATTAGTGGGATTTGGAGCTCAGACAAACATTCAATATGCACAACTGTGTCAACGAAGCATTCAGAGATGAATATGTTAAAACCTTTGAACTGATGGAACAGGTGGTCCACTGCTTCAAAGGCTAGAAAGATCGTTGACATGTTAACCAATATGAAGCCACAGTATGGGTTCCAGTTGATACATTAAAATCTGAATTTCAATACTGTTGAATGCTGAACAAAACTTTACCCACTAGCGACTTTTCCAATTTCACATTGCCAATCAATTCAATGGTTGCTCACCTTTTCTAAACAAGCCCACTCATCAATCACTGCATTAAAATCATACTTATCTTATCAGACAAAATTTGATTATGAAATGTGAACTTTTGAACTAATCTGTCAAAAAATCCTTAATTCTAGACTAGGATTCACAACTCCACTGGCTATGAACTCCATTGTCTACCAAAATGGGCCTCCTTCATGCAAATAGTGAGGGCTCTAAAATGCCCACCCCCACAATGTGGTAGGCAAGGGCAGGATTGCTGCATGTGGTCTCACAGCCCGAACCCATATACTGCATCCTTAAAAATGCCAAATGATGGGAATGGGTCGAGAATCCCAGAATCAGATTCCATGCGCCATTCTTAAATCACCTGCCTTTATGCCAGCACAGCCAGAGGCAAAATATCTGGCCCAAGATGTTTGACACCATCAAGACTAAGCAGCCCATTAGATTGCCACCCCATCTACCATTATAAACTTTCACCCCTTCCAACACTGACTACATTGGCAGCAGTGTACAAAATGCACTGCAGCAACTTGCCAAGACTCCCTTGATATCACATTCCAAACCTACAACCTCGAACACCATAAAGGACAAAGGCAGAAGATACATGGGAACACCACCACCTAGAAGTTCCCCTCCAAGGCACGCACCATTCTGACTTGGTACTATATCGTTGTTTCTTCACTGTCGCTGGGTCAAAATACTGGAATCCCCTCCCTGACAGCGATGTGGATCTGCATCCACCTCAGGATCTGCAGCATTTCAAGAAAGCAGTTCACCACCACCTTCTCAAGGGTAATTAGGGATAGACAATAAAGGTTGGCCTAGCTGGCGACGCTCACATCCCATAAACTAATAAATATAGAACATAGGTCCATCAGGAGAGAGGCTATTGTTCTATCCTTGCTGTCTTTCAGCAGCTGGTCTTTAATGTTAAGTTGCTCAAAGGTCATTTTTCTGAGGCCAGAAGCCTCAGATTGGACAGGATGTTTTTAAAATCAGGCCTGTGTAGCAGAGGGACAGCAGGCCACACTTAGTGACAAAGGAAAGGTGGGTTGTGGGTAAGACTACATTGTGAATCCATTAGAGATATGAGAACTAGGCAAATGATCCCATAACAGGCTTTGCTAATTTTTGGTCAGTTCACCTGTATGAAATGACCACATAATGAATCATATGGGTGGCACAGTGGCACAGTAGTTAGCACTGCTGCCTCACAGCACCAGGGACCTGGGTTCAATTCCAGCCTCAGGTCACTGTCTGTGTGGAGTTTGTGCATTCTCCCCATGTCTGCGTGGGCTTCCTCCGGGTGCTCCAGTTTCCTCCCACATTTCAAGGATATGCAGGTTAGGTTGATTGGCCAGGTTAAATTAACTCTAGTGTCAGGGGATTAGCAGGGTCAATTTGTGGGGTTATGGGAATAGGGCCCGGGTGGGATTGTGGTCAATGCAGACTTGATGGGCCGAATGGACTCCTTCCGTACTGCAGGGATTCTATGATGTCACATAGAATCATAGAATGTGACATGGCTGCTCAAGTCAAAATCTTAAATCTATACTACATGCATTTGTTTCACTCATCATTGCTATTTAATTGTGTTTTGTTCCTTGTATTAGCTGAGCTTTGGTCTGTGACATGTTTGTGTTGTTGGTTACCTTTTGGTGTTACTTTTTGTCTTGCAATTCAGATGAGTTCAAGGATGGACAACAAATGCAGATGAAGCAAAAACTGTGCATTGTGTCCATATTCATCTTTACCTCAGAACTGTCTAAAGACTTTCACAAAAGGTGTTGCCACATGGCTATACTATCTCTTGGAGATCAAGCTACTGAAAACTCATACCATAGAAATGGGTCGATACACGGACATTGATGGAAAATATACATGACTGGATCCTTTCAAGCCACCACCAATGATATATACTCGCCAGTTAGGTTACACAAGGGATAGAAGCTTCGTTTGCATTATTCATTTTTTTCCTATGGAAAGGAGACATCAACCCCAAACAAGGCACAGAACATTTCCCAAGTGGAGAGTACTGGTGTTAAAGACCCAAAATGAAGTGTTGTTCTCTTGATGGGTGCCCTGCAGTGTCAAACAGGGGATGGAAACACCACCACCTGTAAGTACCCCTCCAAGCCACATCCCATCCTGACCTGGAACTATATTGATGCTCCTTCACTGTCGCTGCGGTTAAAATCCTGGAACTCTGCCACTTCATGCAGCAGTATGTCCACTTTGACAGTGGATGAGTGGGGAGTTGCATGCAGATCAATTCGCTCACTTGTACACAGGCGTTCTGTTTTCTACTTTCACATTGGTTTAGTTTTTACTTGGCTTTTGTCTGGCACATATTGACTTCTACTTCACCTTCTGCAGCACCGCCCCCCCCCCCCCCCCCCCCCCCCGCCTCCCAACTGCCCTTTTCTCCAGCATTGGCTAAGAAATACACCCATATGTGGGAATTTAGGATTAAGTGCATTCATTGCCTTAAATTTGAGGTGCTGGTCAGATTTTGCACTGCCTTATTAGGTTAGCTGCTTGGTCAAGGAAACAGCTGTACTGGAAACTATTTATTCAAATAGCCTGACCTTGAAAAGTTTGATATGTATGGGCTGGGCAACCAGTCATTACCAGCACAGGATTTTATTAGTTGAACAGAACATGTCCATTTGAACTATGTCTCAATTTTGGGCAACATCACGGTATTGTTGGGAGCCAGGCTGTTTGCCCAGTCTTGAAATGCACTGGATTGAGGGAAAAATTGAGGAGAAGGAAAAGAGCATAGGACAAATATATCAGAAGGAAAACAGAGAGTATGCAGAATAATTATCATGCAGTAATGTGAGCAAGGAACATAAGGAACATACAGAATAAGGTTCTTGTGACTTGCTTGAACCATGTTTTCCAAGATCCAATGCCACTTGGGATAAACTGGCAGCAGAGTGTACGCGTACAGACTTCAGCTTTGGTAATTTGCTGACAACCATTTTAGAATTCTGAATATTTCAGCTTTTATCAATGAGTCATTAAGTTCTGCACAGAGAGATTAAAGTTAACCCAAGGCTAGCTCTTTAATTTAACTAGCTATTTATGCTGGTTGCCAAGAAGTATTTAAACAATAACCGGAGCTGTGGATCAATGTACTCTGCCCTGTACAGGTGCAGAGTGTAAAATACTGATTTGTTTTTATGGTTTTGAGGCAGTTACAATACAAATTATATTACACTTCCTTGCTTCCACTTCTTTTGAATCTCTTTTATGAGAGTGACAAGGACAAAGTCTGGACTTGCGAGCACCTAAATGAAATGACATTAGTTTTTTCTGCTTGTCATTTAACATGTTTCACCTTTCATTTGGTGCAATGGAGTTCCTTTTAGACTTTGGGCTTTTCAAATTAATCAGCTACAGATGTTTTTATCCAATTTGCATATTAGCAAATTAAATATTTTTAATAATTGACTCACATTGATAACCTGAAGTAACTTTGGATCAGTACACTGCATAACCTTCCTGTTTCCTTAATCTGAGAGTCAGTCCCAAGCCACATTTCTCACATTTGCCTTTAGTGGCATCGGCATATTTCCATTTTATGTTTCAGTTTTCTATCCTTCTGTATTCAACAGACTTGGACAACATTCAGATTTAGGCCGATAATTGGTCGGTAACATTAGCGCCACACAAGTGCTATGCATGACTATCTCCCCATAACATTAAATGGTATGGACATCACTGAATCCCCCACTATAAACATCCTGGGGGGTTACTATTGACTAGCAACGTAACTGGATTAGCCATTTAAATACTGTGGCTACAAGAACAGGTCAGAGGCTGGGAATTCTGTGGAGAGTAACTTACCTCCTGGCTTCCCAAACCCTGTACTCCATCTACAAGGGCACAAGTCAGGAGTGTAATGGAATATCTCCACTTGCCTGGATGAGTGCAGCTCAAACAACACTCAAAAGCTTAACAAAGCAGGACAAAGCAGTCTGTTTGATTAGCACTCAATCCACAGACATTCATTCCCTCCACCATCAACGCACAATGGTAGCTATGTGTACAATTTACAAGATGTACTGCAGCAACTCACCAAGGTTTCGTCGCAGGCACCTTCCAAACCTGCAACCTCTACCACCTAGAAGGGCAAGGGCAGCAGATGCATGGGAACACCACGTCCAGCAAGTTTCCCTTCAAGTCACCCACCATCCTGACTTGGAACTATATTGCCATTTTTTCACTGTTGTCAAAATCTTGGAATTCCCTCTCTAACAGCACTCTGGGTTTGCAGCAGTTCAAGGTAGCTCACCATTATCTTCTCAAGGGAAATTAGGGATGGGCAGAAAATGCTGGTCTGGCCAGCGATGCCCAAATCTTGTGAAATAATAAATAAAATTCAAGTCCCAGAGTGAATATTACAACACACTACAGAATGAATTTTCCTCTTTGCCTCTAAAGGGGAGAATCTTCAGAGGGGCCGAACTTCTGCCTTCCCCTTATCTATATTCCTGAATCTAGCTGATTCCCGAGGGTCAATTAATTGAGATAATTCGGTCTGCAATCAGGGCCATTGATAGTGCTATTCCAGTTCAGCTGGGTAAGATTAATTGTTGTGGTGCCCAGCTTTGGCCTAGCATTGCTGGCAATGTCAACTGAATATACATACATTGCCTTCTTCCTTGTACTTGGAAATTGCTACTTTCATCAAGTTGAATGAACAAACTTGCATCCTTGAAGTTTATTTATTGTCACAAGTAGGCTTACATTGACACTGCAATGAAGTTCCTGTGAAAATCCAGATTGTTGCCACATTCTGGCGCCTGTTTGGGTACACTGAGGGAAAATTTAGCATGGCCAATGCACCCAACCAGTACGTCTTTCAGACTGTGGGAGGAACCCCATGCAGCCACAGTGAGAACATGCAAACTCCACACAGACGGTGACCCAAGCCAGGAATCGAACCTGGGTCTGTGATGCTATGATGCAGCAGTGCTAACCACTGTGCCACATCGATACCAATTACCAGCATCTTTCAAGCATTCAGCAAGTCCCAATGAAAAGCCAGTGGATTAATTTTGACATGTAGTCACCCTTGTAATGTGGGCAAATGCAGCAGTCAATTTTCATGCAGCAATGCCTCACAAACAGCAATGGGATAAATAACCAGGTAATTTGTTTTAGTGATGGGGGTTATGAGATAAACATTGACCTGAATAATTCTTATGCTCTTCTTCATACATTGGCTGGAATTTTCCAGCCAGTTCACTCCGGTCCTACTGATGGCGCATCCCCATTGACAACGGTAGGACCAGAAGATCCGGCCGCTGACCAGCGTTGGGCCATCTCTGCTGCCGTGAAACACACCATGTGTTGCGTGGTCATCCCACCTAGTGTCCTAAAACCTTCAACATCCACCTGTGCTGATAGGACAAGGCCTTGGTGTGACATCTCAATTAAAAAACAGCATCTCTAATAAGCCACTTCTGCACTGAAATGCCAGTCTAGGTTATGTGGTCAAACCTTTGAAGTGCAAGTTGAACCCATGATGTGCTGACTCAGAGGAAAGAACATACTGGCACTGGAGCGGGTCCAGCGGAGATTCACACGGATGATCCCAGGAATGGTAGGCCTGACATACGATGAACGTCTGAGGATCGTGGGATTATATTCATTGGAGTTTAGGAGGTTGAGGGGAGATCTAATAGAAACTTACAAGATATTGAACGGCTTAGATAGGATGGACGTAGGGAAGTTGTTTCCATTAGCAGGGGAGACTAGGACGCGGGGGCACAGCCTTAGAATAAAAGGGAGTCACTTTAGAACAGAGATGAGGAGAAATTTCTTCAGCCAGAGAGTGGTAGGTCTGTGGAATTCATTGCCACAGAGGGCTGTGGAGGCCGAGACGTTGAGCGTCTTCAAGACAGAAATTGATAAATTCTTGATTTCTCGAGGAATTAAGGGCTATGGGGAGAGAGCGGGGAAATGGAGTTGAAATCAACCATGATTGAATGGTGGAGTGGACTCGATGGGCCGAATGGCCTTACTTCCGCTCCTATGTCTTATGGTCTAAAGCACTGAGCCATGACTGACATTTTAATGTAGTTAACCGCTCTACAATTGATTGGCTCCATCAAAGTGGAACTTTATAGATTAACCTCCTCGTCCTCAAACCAAAAGGGAACCAGTATTTCCTGCTGTCCTTGTTTCCAGCACCAGCAAATGGTAGAAAATGTATTACACAGTGCCATCCATCTTTTGGGCCTTCATATAATGTGCCATTCATACAACATTAGATATATTAAATGCCCGACTTAAATGGCATTGGATGATCAGAGTGTTAGTACGATGCTGCCTGCCTGTTTTATGCAATTGCAAACCCAGGTTGTAATTGTAACTGAAGAGTAGGATCCACACCTGGGTCTCAAACTATCCAGTTGGAAGACATTAATTGGATTTGCCTGTGTTGAGTCAGTGAAGGTGGGAGAGCAGGTGGGGAGCCCAAATTAAAATTGATGTCAGTTTTTTTCAGGCGTTTCGAGACAGTTGGTAGGGGCACTGTTCCCTAGATTGATTCAGACATCCCATCAAGGTTCCAGGTACAACTCCTTGGGGGAGCAATTGAAGCACTATAATTGTTCTTAGCACCTTAAAGAGGAGAAAACTCAGACAAGCTTCCTGCTCTTGCTGTTTTCTTGTAGCTCCTATGAAAGAAACAATGCAGGATCAGACTGGGCTTTGATGCTTTGCAACAGAGCCATGGCTGATACCTCCCCAGCAGCAAGGATGAATGGGAGACTCCAAAGAACAAAGAACAAAGAACAATACAGCACAGGAACAGGCCCTTCGGCCCTCCAAGCCCGCGCCGCTCCCCGGTCCAGGATTGAATCCTGAATCCAGGATCCCCGCCCAATTTTCCAGCCTATCTACATACCAATATCCTATCCACCGAGCTGTCCCTCACAGCTACGATGCTTTGTTCATTACAACCTATTAACTCACCCCCACCCCCCCATTCCAGACCATGTGATCTCCAGGGAGAG
Source organism: Mustelus asterias (assembly GCF_964213995.1). Classification (NCBI taxonomy): domain Eukaryota; kingdom Metazoa; phylum Chordata; class Chondrichthyes; order Carcharhiniformes; family Triakidae; genus Mustelus; species Mustelus asterias. The sequence goes on from NC_135817.1 coordinate 52,116,580, forward strand.
GCGAAAACCCAGAGTGAAAAACCCCAGGGCCAATATGGGGAAAAAAAATCTGGGAAATTCCTCTCCGACCCCCTGAGGCGATCGAAACGAGTCCAGGAGATCACAATGGCCCTGATCGGAAAATGCTTCCCAACCCTAGTCATTTCCACTTCCACGAACACCATATGAATTCCCTGCCCCCGAGACAGGTTCCCAACTATCCGCAGTCTCGCTCTGTACTGGCACCAGCAAGATGATCATAGAATGAAGCCTTGAAACGAGAAACAAGGAACAATTAGCCCGCGCCGCTCCCTGGTCCAAACTAGACCACTCTTTTGTATCCCTCCATTCCCACTCCGTTCATATAGCTGTCTAGATAAGTCTTAAACGTTCCCAGTGTGTCCGCCTCCACCACCTTGCCCGGCAACACATTCCAGGCCCCCACGACCCTCTGTGTGAAATATGTCCTTCTGATATCTGTGTTAAACCTCCCCCCCTTCACCTTGAACCTATGACCCCTCGTGAACGTCACCACCGACCCAGGGAAAAGCTTCCCACCGTTCACCCTATCTATGCCTTTCATAATTTTATACACCTCTATTAAGTCTCCCCTCATCCTCCGTCTTTCCAAGGAGAACAACCTCAGTTTCCCCAATCTCTCCTCATAACCAAGCCCCTCCATACCAGGCAACATCCTGGTAAACCTCCTCTGTACTCTCTCCAAAGCCTCCACGTCCTTCTGGTAGTGTGGCGACCAGAACTGGATGCAGTATTCCAAATGCGGCCGAACCAACGTTCGATACATCTGCAACATCAGACCCCAACTCTTATACTCTATGCCCCGTCCTATAAAGGCAAGCATGCCATATGCCTTCTTCACCACCTTCTCCACCTGTGACGTCACCTTCAAAGATCTGTGGACTTGCACACCCAGGTCCCTCTGCGTCTCTACACCCTTTATGGTTCTTCCATTTATCGTGTAGCTCCTCCCTACATTATTCCCACCAAAATGCATCACTTCGCATTTATCAGGATTGAACTCCATCTGCCATTTCCTTGCCCAAATTTCCAGCCTATCTATATCCTTCTGTAGCCTCTGACAATTTTCCTCACTATCTGCAAGTCCGGCCAGTTTTGTGTCGTCCGCAAACTTACTGATCACCCCAGTTACTCCTTCTTCCAGATCATTTATATAAATCACAAACAGCAGAGGTCCCAATACAGAGCCCTGCGGTACACCACTAGTCACAGGCCTCCAGCCGGAAAAAGACCCTTCCACTACCACCCTCTGTCTTCTATGACCAAGCCAGTTCTCCACCCATCTAGCCACCTCCCCCTTTATCCAGTCAAGAATCTGCAGACAGGTCACAGATGCATGAAGGTTATTGGACACCTGTGTTGGGATGGAGATCTCTCTGGACAGCAGCTTTTGTGACTGAGATATCCTTTTCAGGATATCCTCTGCTTGCCCTAAATGGGGAAGGGGTTAGAAAAGGTGGCTTCTTCTTGCTGTTCCACTTTCTCCTGGCTGGGGAACTGTACCCTGAGGGATAATCTTACGGTCAAAGAAAGAAAACTTTAAAGTTTGCAACTTGGAGTGTTAGAACTCACACAGATTATCTGAAGAATGACCATCCGGAAAGAAGAACTGCAATCATATCACATGAGTTATCAAGATTCTCAATTGATATTGGCGCGCTCAGTGAGATCTACCTTCCTGGGGAGAGGCAGCCGAAGGAACAAGCGGAGATAGATCTTCTACTGGAAAGGAAAAACTGACATGACCTTTGTGTCTGCAGCGTTGTTTTTGCCATCTGCAATAGGATCGTGTATGGATTGCCAGAACTCCCTTGCTGTGTAAATGAAAGGCTTTTGACAATTCACCTAAAGTTCAGCCATAATTCAGACATCACCATCATCAGTGTTCATGCCCCAACCCTTGACTTTGATGAAAATGTGAAAGAAAAGTTCTCTTCTGACCTTGATGAATTTCTTACACATTCCAAAAGCAAAACAGATCATCCTTATGGGTAACATTAGGGGTTGGCCATGACTCTGATGTCTGGAGGGGAACAATTGGGAAAATGGGGTGGAAATAGCAAATGGCATCTTCCTGCTGACAAAGTATGTTCAGCATAGCCTCATTGTAACAAACATCTTCTTCTGCAGAAGGAACAATTCAGAACCACATGGAGGCATTCTAGATCAAAGCATTGGCATCTCCTGGATTATGTCATTTTTCGAGTCAAAGATCTAAGTGATGTCTGTGTCACTCAATCCATGCGAATGATGCCGACTGAATAGGTCATCGACTTGGCTGATCAGTGATGAGCATCTACCTAGCATCAACACAAAACTCAAAAGACCAAGAAGAAGGTGAAGGCCCCAAAGCAGTCCAATTGAATAGAGCAAGTGCAGCTCATGATCAACCTGGGAAATCTTCATCCCACTTAATTCCAGAACTGTGAGATCAAATAAAGTCAGCTGCTCTAAACTCCAGTGCTCAGACCATTGGGTTTGAACACTGTCACCAGTACTGATTCAATGAAAATGATGCTGAAATATGTGGCCACCTGGAACAAAATGAGCAGCCTAGTAGAACAATCCAAGGTCACAAGGAAAGATTGCAGCATTCCAACAGCTCAAGGCTAGCACCCAAAGACAAATTTGGACAATAAAAACATGTGTAGGAAAAGAAAGCCTGAGATATCCAACAACATGCTGACCATCACGACATGCAAATCTCTTTCGAAGCCACCAGAACATCTCTAGGCCAAGGTCAAATGGACAACTTAATCTTCGCTCCCAGGCTGGTGTTTCTCTTCTTAAGGGTGACAATGCCATTCATCAAAGCAAAAAAGAAAATTTCCAACAACTCCTCAACCATGAACCAGAGTGACAGCTGATAGTCTCCAGGCTGTTCCCCTGTACCCTGTGATAGACTTTAACCTGGTGTTGTTAAACTTCTTACCCTGTGATAGAATCCATGGGTGAACCACCGTCAATGGGAGAGCTGCAACAACCAGTCAAACAGATGAAAAACAATAAAACCTGCTGCTCTAATGGTATTCCAGCTGAAGTTTTCAAGCCTGTGGGCCTTTGCTCACATCAAGACTCAACTCTCATCCTATGGATTATAGAAAATACCTTCCCCCAACCCTCCAACAATTATAACTAGTTTCAAGGAGGAAGATAAATCGTGCTGTGAAAACTATTGCCCTCTTGTCCATAGCAGGAAAAATCCAGACACACATTCTCTTGAATCACTTCCTTCTGTGTCTGAGGAAATCCTCGTAGAAACCTTTCTTTAAATCTTCCAGAGGAACCTGACAAATCAAACAAAATATCAAGGACAACACCAGGAACTCTTCTTCATTGCGTTCGCTAACCTGAGCAAAGCTTTTGACTCAATAAATCATGAGGCACTGTGGATTATTCTCCAAAGATTTGAGTCCAAGGAACCTCAGCACAATCGTGCAACTGCTTCATGATGATCTGACTGCAACTGTCTTGAGTGGGAAATCTAAAACAGTCACCTTCAAAAGCTAGTCAAACAATGCTGTTTGATCGGCCCCTCATCAAAGATCAACTTTCTTCCGGTATCAGTATTACAAACTGTCAAAAACTCTTTAACCTCAGTTGCTTCTGTACCAAAACTAAACTGACCACCATAGACATACATGAAACTAGTTTGAAGATGACTACAGTTTTATTACTCACCCTGCACCAGCTTTTCAAGCTATTTTCAATCTCTTCAATTTTGAATACAGGAAATTCTAGCTGTGATTACTGCCATAAGAAAATTTGTTATATCAACCCACACCCAAGCAGCCAAATATTCCACCTCTGATATATTTTGAAGGAGAGATTCTGGAATATGTTGAGCACTTCCCACACCTTAGCAGCCACTTCTCTCAAAAGGTCGCCATTGACGAGGTGATCGAACACTGGATCAACAGCAGCAGTTCAGCCTGATACAAATTAAGGGAGCGAATATTTGACAGTGGAAACCTTTGCAAATCAACAAAAATCCCAATGTACAGAGCAGTTGGCTTCATCGTACTCCTGGTGCTGCAGTGAGACTGGATTGTATATCAGTGACACATACGAGCGACAAGAGCAGCAATGCTTCTGCTACATCCCCTGGATTCAATGGGAGGGCCATTGTCCTTCTTAACAGCCAGTTCCACAAAGATTCAGCAAAACTCCTGCAAAATCAACTTCCAATGGCCGAAAGGCATCTCTCCACCAGGTACTGTTCGCTCAACTCTCAAATGGCCAGCGTTCCTGGGGAGGACAAAGAAAACACTTCAAAGACACCCAGCGGCTCTTCTTGAAATGTGGCAGCATTGTGACCGGGAGGAGCTCGCTACCAATCATTCAAAATGGTGACATCGAGCATCACCATGCTTTGAGTTATAACATCTTAATGCTGAGGCAGAGTGGCAGCAGAGAAAAAAAGTAAAGGAAGCAGATCCTGCACTCTGTATCCCTCTGTCTCATGGAATATTCAATCATCTGTGGGTTGAGAATTGACCCATTCACACTCATGAATGCCATGGCAGGAACCAACCCCAAGTCAAAGGACAGCCGACAACAACGTTGCCTTACCAGAGACATGCATGCTTGCAAGAATGGCCACTTGACCAACATACTAAAGGCCATTGAGTGCCAGAGAAAGTATGAAGCTATGCTTCATGAAAATATTGAAGTGAATAACAAGGATTTGAGTAAGATCTTTTGGGAATACTCATATGCATGTCACTGAGTTACACATGTCCTGAAGGCCATGAGTTTGGGTTATACTGATTAAAGTTAACAACAGATTATTCAGTATAGGCAAGATAAAATATCAAGTGGACTTCCTCTCTTAAAGTTAAAAGTTTAAATTTTATTTATTAGTCACAAGTAGTTACATTAACACTGCAATGAAGTTACTGTGAAAATCCCCTAGTTGACACACTCCAGCGCCTGTTCGGGTACACTGAGAGAGAATTTAACATGGTCAATGCACCTAACCTGCACATCCACAGCCTGTTGTGGACTGTGGGAGGAAACCGGAGCACCTGAAGGAAAACCATGCAGACTCGGGGAGAACGTGCAGACTCCGCACAAACAGTGACCCAACCTGATAATCGAACCCAGATCGCTGGTGCTGTGAGGCTACAGTGCTAAGCACTGTGCCACCGTGCCGCCCTTAATTCCTACGCAATGAGCCCTACTCAAAATGGATGGATATATGAGAATCGGATCAGACTCTAGGGTGATGCCCTCCAATGTGAACAATCTTTTATGTCTTTGCATTAAAAAAAAGGCTACTTAAGTGAAGGAGAAAGAACTCCAGTTACTATTTTATTTTATAGTTTAGCACTCTGTGTGGAATCTAAACTGCATTAAATGGAAGTTAAACATTACCCAAAGTTGTGAGAACTTTTTAATTAAGCTAATGCAACTAGCCATTTACATTATGCACCAGAGGTAACAAAGACAGTAAACCATTAACTGGAGTCATAAGTGTTCTACGTAATATTGATGCAGAGTGCAACATGCTGCTTTCTGGATATTTTACAATCTAGTTATTTTTGACTCACTCATGGGGTAGTTCTCCTAGTGTGTTATTGATCATGTTAATGGTTGTCACAGGATTCCAATATTCAAGAGTTTGACTTGTCAGCTGAAGCTTTTATTACTTTTATTCCTGAATTCCATGCATCAGGGAAAGGGTTTAACATCAATAAAGATGGACCTTCAGGATGTCTTTAATGCAGAATGATATTTCAGTTCCAGTTCTGTATGTCTACATAGTCAAAGTGAAGGCATTACATGTTAGGTGAACAAATTATTTTTAATGCTTTGCACCCAGCATTTTGCATCAAGCATGCAAATCAAGTGTAACATGAAGCTTTTTCCGCCTTTCTGATCCAAGTGCACTAATCACAAAAGAACATTCCCAAATCATCTCCAATTCCAAAACAGCTTGCAGGAGCACAATGTACATATGCCAGCTAGTGACCTTCATAGTAATGTTAATTATAATAACCAGAACTCATTTCAATTACAGCTCTCAAAACAAATTTAAAATCTTTTTTGCACGCTGCAAAGCATGAAGATGAAAGCCATGACCTCCCAGGGCTCAGTCTCCTATTTTCCAGTCTCAATGTGCAGTGGTTTCATGTTGGAGGGCAAGTGGAAATAGATGTTTTTTTGTTTGTCTCTTCTGAGGAACCATTAAAATTTGGGCTTCAGGCTCTGTTCGAGGCGTAGTGTTAACTTTCCATATAAATATTTTATTCCTTCATGTGATGTAAGCGTCACTGGTGAGACCAGAATTTATTGCTCATCCTTACTTGTTCTTGGGAAGGTTCTTGATTTGCTACACTCAATGTGTTGTATGTACAAGGGCAGCAGGCACATGGGAACACCACCACTGCAAGTCCCCCTCCAAGTCACACTCCATCCTGACTTGGAACTGTATCACTGCTCCTTTACTGTCACTGGGTCAAAATCCTGGAACTCTCTCCCTAACAGTACAGCAAGGGAACCTTCACCACATGGACTGCAGCAGTTCAATAAGGTGGCTCACCCCACCTTTCCCAAGGGCAATTATGGATGGGTAATAAATGCTTGCTTTGCCAGTGATGTCCACATCCCATGAATGAATGGCAAAAAGGCAAGGAACAGTAGGTGAGCATTTGATGCAGAGAAACAAACAAAGCTGTAGTTGAGTGATATAGGGCCTTGGCCACCATGTTGGGTTGTATCAGCAATAAACCAACATATACACAACGGGCCAATCTATGTTGTAAACCCATATCTAAAAATGGAAACACTAAAATACATGAGTCTCCCTCTTCTAATCTTCCTAAAATACATGGACTCTCAGACAATAGGTTTGACAGTTCTCAACAACTATTTCTCGGTTTATCATAGTTTGTGTCCTGTCCGTTTTAATCTTAGCAGTTTTCTGAACTATGGGTCTTGACTCCTCTAGAGATCCCCCATTTGAAAAATAACTCATTGCTTTCAGTGAACGTGGGCATCCTATGGTCTTCAGTGGAGCAACAAACAGTAGGTTCTCATTGTGTAGAATCTTTCCTGAATAAATCCTGTCACATAGATTAACTGGTGAACTCCTGGTCATGTGATGACATTGGGTTCATAAATTGTAAAATAATTGCACTAAAAAGGAATCCACGGTCTCTTCTGTGTACAATGATTCTTGGGTAATTTTTATTTATTCTTTCACAGGCTGTGGATGTCTAGGCCAGTATTTATTTCCTATCCCCAATTGCCCTTGAGAATGTGATAGTGAGTCACCTTCTTGAAGGGCTGCTGTCCATGTGGTGTAGATACACCCACAGTGCTGTGCAGAATATTACTTTTCCCGGATTTTGAACTAACAACAGTGAAGGAACAGTGATAAAGTTCCAAGTCAGGATGGTGTGTGTCTTGGAGTGGAACTTGCAGGTGGTGATATTCCCATGTGTCTGCTACCTTTATCTTTTGAGTTAGTAGAGACTGTGGGTTTGGAAAGTGCTGTCAAAGAAGCCTCGGTGAGTTGCTTAAGAGCATCTTGTAGATGGCACATACTGCTGCCACTGTGTGCCGGCGGTGGAGGGAGTGAATTTATAAGTTGCTGGATGGAAGCCACACTCATCTTTCAAAGAGAACGAGGGACTGCTGTGTACTCTGTTTAACCGTGACGAGGCTCACTCCTGCTTCACCGGACTGTGTCCTACAACCAGAGGGCTTCTCAATCCACTGAATGGACCATGTAGCAGCCTCAGGCAAGGCTCAGGAACATGAGGTCTGCCTCCTTATCAACACCTCGTGGTGCCTAGACATAGCAACATTGGCGAGTTTCTGCTCCCCGGACTAAGAATACCTGACGCTAAAATGCCACCCCTACTATCTTCCATGGGAGTTCACTGCCGTTATCCTGACAACAGTTTACATCCCATCCCATGCGGACGTGAAAACCGCGCTGGACGAAATATACACCATTACAAATAGCCTTCAGACGAAACATCCCGAGACCTTGTTTATCATGGCCGGGGACTTCAATCAGGCCAAGTTCAATAGCTTCCTACCAAGATACCACCAACATGTCTCTTGTTCCACCAGAGGCCCAAACATCCTCGACCACTGCTACACAAATATCAAACATGCCTACTGCTCTATCGCACACACTTTGGCAAATCAGACCACCAGGCTGTGCTCCTGCTCCTGGCTTACAAGCAAAAACTGAAACGGGAGAATCCATCAAAGAAAGTCGTGCAATGTTGGTCTAAGGAATCGGATGATCTCCTATGGGACAGCTTAGAGTCAGTAGACTGGTCAGTATTTAAAAACTCTGCGACCAGCCTGAACGATTATGCCACTACAGTAACTGACTTCATTAATAAGTGTGTAGAAGACTGTGTGCCAAAGAAACAAATCTGTGTGTTCCCCAACTGGAAACCATGGATGAACAGGGATATCCACTGCTTGCTGAAGTCCAGGTCTGAGGCATTCAAGTCAGGTGGCCCTGGCCTATACAAGAAATGATGTGGAGATGCCGGCGTTGGACTGGGGTAAACACAGTAAGAAGTTTAACGACACCAGGTTAAAGTCCAACAGGTTTATTTGGTAGCAAAAGCCACACAAGCTTTCGAGGCTCTAAGCCCCTTCTTCAGGTGAGTGGGAATTCTGTTCACAAACAGAACTTATAAAGACACAGACTCAATTTACATGAATAACCATTATTCATGTAAATTGAGTCTGTGTCTTTATAAGTTCTGTTTGTGAACAGAATTCCCACTCACCTGAAGAATGGGCTTAGAGCCTCGAAAGCTTGTGTGGCTTTTGCTACCAAATAAACCTGTTGGACTTTAACCTGGTGTCGTTAAACTTCTTACTATACAAGAAAGCCAGATATGATCTAAGGAGATCCATCAAAGATGCCAAAAGACAGGACCGGACCAAACCAGAGTATCAGGCGAGCCACACCGACCCCCACCGACTATGGCAAGGTCTGCAAGACATAACATGTTACAAGATGAAGGCATATAAAATTGCTGGCACAAATGCATCCCTCCCTGATGAGCTCAATGCATTCTATGCCAGTTTTGAGCAAGAGGTCAGCGAGGGCACACCCTCCACCCCAGAATCCTCAGACGAACCTATATCCGAAGTCACTATTTGTGGTGAACCATCGTTGGTTACCACTGGGGGTTGTTCTTATGTTACTGTTGGGTTAGGGTGTTGTCACTGTGGGGGTTGTATAATGTTGTTGGGTTAGGGTGTTTACCTGTGGTAAATGTTATTATGGCACATCCCGGTGGGGCCCCGCCTCCGGGGGAGAGGTATAAGACCCTCTGCTCCGGCAGGACCCCTCCAGTCTGAACTGGTGTACTCGTGTTAGTTAGTTCCATTGTTTGCTAATAAAAGCCTTCAATAGCTGAAGCCTTGTTCCACGTGCTTGATTGTCGCGCATCAATTTTATTAGCAAACATAAAACTCTCAACAGTAAAAAGGGAGTATGGAACAAATATTAAAACCAGAACGTCTGGCGTTGGACCCATGTGCGGTCGGTGCCGCTAACACCTTCGACCACTGGTGGAAGTGTTTCGAAGACTACCTGGCAGCTTCTGTAGCTATTACTACAGACAGCGACAAACTCCAAGTCCTCCACGCAAGGGTAAGCGACACGATTTATCTTGCGATTCGTGCGGCCACCACTTACCCGAGGGCCATCGAGCTCTTGAAGAAACGATACATGAGACCACCCAACGAGATACACGCTCGTTACCTCCTCGCTACACGACGTCGGCAGTCGGGCGAAACCATGGAGGACTACGCCAATGAGCTCCTGCAGCTTGCCAGGGGTTGCGATTGTAAAGACGTATCAGCCGAACAATATATGTACGACCTCGCCCGAGACGCGTTCGTAGCAGGGGTAGGGTCCTCGTACATCCGGCTTAAGTTACTGGAGAAAGGGAACCTCAACTTGACCCAAGCGATGGAGATGGCTGAGATGCTGGAAGCAGTGTCGAAAAGCTTGGCTCTGTACCCCGAGGACCACGTGGAGACAACGTGGCAAGAGCAAGCTCAAATCCCTCCTCGCCCCGTGGGCTCGCGCTCCCATATCGATCCGACGACGGCGGCAGCTCCAGGCAGCCAGCGATGCTATTTTTGCGGTGGGGCCAAGCATCCACGGCAACAGTGTCCTGCAAAAACGGCAATCTGCAGCCAGTGTGGTAAAAAGGGCCACTATGCTAAAGTTTGCAGGTCGAAGTCCAAAAACGGCAGTGCAGCTTGTAACCCTCCAGAGCGGAGACAATCTCCTTCGGCGTCGCAGTACCCACGAGGTCCGAACACGTGCGAATCCAGGACGGCGCCATCGTGGCTGACGGAGGAGGAGGAAGACCACCAGGAGTCGCTACGTTTGGCTACCTCACCCACGTGCGATTCATGGGGGCGGCCATCATGGTCCACGACGACTAGGAGCGACCAGCAGGGGTCCTCAGCATCAACATCGGCTGCATGCAGTGACGCCCAGGGGCCAACGGTGGCGTCGATCTCCCTGGACCAGACAAAGCACCACAGGCTTGATAATTCCATGATGAACATCAAGGTAAATGGTCGTACTGTGTATTGTCTGTTTGACAGTGGGAGCACCGAGAGTTTCATACACCCTGACACTGCAAAAAGGTGTGGACTCCGGGTTCTACCTGCCAAGCAGACAATTTCCATGGCATCACGGTCCCGGTCTGTACCGATCCAAGGACGGTGTATGGTAACCCTAGAGGTACAGGGCACAATTTACGAGCAATACAGGCTCCTTGTGTTACCTCACCTTTGTGCGCCAATTCTCCTCGGACTAAATTTTATGGTCCACATGAAGAGTGTGATCCTACAGTACGGTGGGCCACTCCCTTCACTGGCAGTAGGGAATCAGCCGCAGCCTCTAAATTGCCCAAAGCGCCCCGCATGCAATCTTTCCACTCTAAAAATCACCACACCTTCTTTATTTAAGAATCTGGTACCAGGCTGCAATCCCATCGCTACTAAGAGTAGGCGTTACAGCGCTGAAGACCGGATCTTTATTAGATCTGAGGTTCAGCGGCTCCTCAAGGAAGGGATCATACAGGCCAGTGCTAGTCCGTGGAGAGCGCAGGTCGTGGTAGTTAAAAGCGGGAACAAACCTCGGATGGTCATCGACTACAGTCAGACCATTAACCGTTATACGCAGCTGGATGCGTATCCTCTCCCGCGCATTTCTGATATGGTCAATCAGATTGCGCAGTACCGAGTGTTCTCTACCATAGACCTTAAGTCCGCCTACCATCAACTCCCCATCCGCCCAGAGGACCGACAATACACGGCTTTTGAGGCGGATGGTCGTCTATACCATTTTCTCAGAGTTCCATTTGGTGTCACCAATGGGGTCTCGGTCTTCAAGCGTGCTATGGACCGAATGGTGGACCAGAACGGGTTGCGGGCTACCTTCCCGTACCTGGATAAGGTCACCATCTGCGGCCATGACCAGCAGGACCATGACACGAATCTCCAACACTTTCTGCGCACTGCATCTCGTCTGAATCTGACCTACAACAGGGAGAAGTGCGTATTCCGTACGCGCAGGTTAGCTATCCTTGGATACGTGGTGGAAAACGGGGTCATTGGCCCTGATCCAGACCGTATGCGCCCCCTTACTGAACTTCCCTTGCCCGCTAGCACGAAAGCACTGAGGAGATGCCTCGGGTTCTTTTCGTATTATGCGCAGTGGGCCCCCAACTACGCGGACAAAGCCGGTCCGCTCATCAAGTCCACGACCTTCCCACTCACGCCGGAGGCCCAATTGGCCTTCAAGGCTTTGAAAAGCGACATTGCGAAAGCCACGATGCACGCGGTGGATGAATCCATCACTTTCCAGGTGGAGAGTGATGCACCTGATTTCGCCCTAGCCGCCACACTAAACCAGGCAGGCAGGCCCGTCGCGTTCTTTTCCCGCACCCTTCAAGGCCCCGAAATTCGGCACTCAGCGGTGGAGAAGGAGGCTCAGGCCATTGTGGAGGCAGTCAGACACTGGCGCCATTACCTGGCGGGGAAGCGGTTCACTCTGATCACGGATCAACGATCCGTGGCGTTTATGTTCAGTAACACGCAGAGGGGCAAGATCAAGAACGATAAGATCTTGCGGTGGAGAATTGAGCTCTCCACCTATAATTACGATATTATGTATCGTCCAGGGAAGCTCAATGAGCCCTCGGATGCCCTCTCGCGCGGAACATGCGCCATCATGCAGGAGGACCGCTTGAAGGCCCTCCACAATGACCTGTGTCATCCTGGAGTCACCCGACTCTACCACTTCGTAAAAGCCCGCAACCTGCCCTACTCGGTGGAGGATGTCAGGTCAGTGACGAGAAGCTGTCGGATTTGCGCGGAATGCAAACCGCACTTTTATCGACCTGACCGGGCACAATTGGTCAAGGCCACTCGCCCTTTCGAGAGGCTGAGTGTGGATTTTAAGGGCCCCCTTCCCTCAACGGACCGGAACGTCTATTTCCTCAATATAATAGATGAGTACTCCCGGTTCCCGTTTGTTGTCCCCTGTGCGGACACGTCGACTGCCACCGTGATTAAGGCATTCAGTGAGCTTTTTACCCTGTTCGGGTACCCCTGCTACATACATAGCGACAGGGGCTCGTCGTTCATGAGCAACGACTTGAGGCAATTCCTGCTCTCATACGGGATTGCCTCTAGTAGAACCACGAGCTACAACCCTAGGGGTAACGGACAGTTGGAAAGGGAGAATGCTACAGTCTGGAAGGCTGTCCTACTGGCACTGAAATCCAGGGGCCTTCCAGTCTCCCGTTGGCAGGAGGTCCTTCCAAATGCGCTCCATTCTATCCGCTCCCTCCTGTGTACGGCAACCAATGCTACTCCCCACGAGAGGATGTTCTCATTCCCTCGGAAGTCGTCCTCGGGGATCTCATTACCAGCCTGGTTGACGTACCCAGGACCCGTCCTTCTGCGGCGACATGTGAGGGCCCGCAGGTCCGACCCCTTGGTCGAACCGGTCCAACTCCTCCACGCCAACCCTCAGTATGCCTATGTGGCATATCCTGACGGGCGAGAGGACACAGTCTCCATTCGAGACCTGGCGCCCGCAGGGGACGTAGCAACTCCTGTCGCTCCCATACCCCCTGTCACGAATCCCCTATTACTTATTTCTTCCCCAGACGTGGCACGGTCAGCACCGGGACCAGTGCATAACAGTTATACTCCCATGTACAGCTTGCCTGAGACTCGGAGATCGGCGCCACCACAGAAGGTTCCAGGATCCCCTGCACCATCGCCTCACCAGGGTCAACCGGCCCGAGAGTCCTTGAGGGGACAGCCGGACGCTGTTTTGGAGAGAACGCCACTGCAAGCACCTGCTCCGGTGTCGCAACCGGTGTTGAGGAGATCACAGCGACGGTGCGGTCCTCCAGACCGTCTGGACTTGTGAATTTTGTACATATATGACCTGTTTTTTTGCACCCCGCCGGCCTTTGTTTTTAAAGGAGGGGTGAATGTGGTGAACCATCGTTGGTTACCACTGGGGGTTGTTCTTATGTTACTGTTGGATTAGGGTGTTGTCACTGTGGGGGTTGTATAATGTTGTTGGGTTCGGGTGTTTACCTGTGGTAAATGTTATTATGGCACATCCCGGTGGGGCCCCGCCTCCGGGGGAGAGGTATAAGACCCTCTGCTCCGGCAGGACCCCTCCAGTCTGAACTGGTGTACTCGTGTTAGTTAGTTCCATTGTTTGCTAATAAAAGCCTTCAATAGCTGAAGCCTTGTTCCACGTGCTTGATTGTCGCGCATCACTATTACAGATGTCACAGCACAATGCACAATGTCAATCCACAGAAAGTGACTGGCCCAGATGGGGTACCTGGATGAGCACTCAGATCCTGCGTGGACCAGCTGGTGGGGGTATTCGCAGATATCTTCAACCTCTCTTTACACCAATCTGAGTCCCTATCTGTTTCAAGAAGATGACCATCATCCCGGTACCAAAGAAAAGCCAAGCGGCGAGCCTTAATGACTATCGTCCGGTGGCTCTGACATCCATCATTATGGCACGAATCAATTCTGGCTCCCAGATTGCCTGGATCCACTACAGTTTGTCTACCGCTGCAACAGGTCCACATCAGACGCCCTGCATTCAACCTAACAAAGACACCTATGTCAGACTCCTATTTATTGACTACAGCTCTACCTATAACACCATTATTCCCATGAAACTCATCTCCAAACTCCATGGCCTAGGGCTCAACTTCTCCCTCTGCAACCAGATCCTAGACTTCCTAACCCACAGACTGCAGTCAGTAAGGATAGGCAACAACACCTCCTCCACGATCATCCTCAACACCGGTGCCCCACAAGGCTGTGTCCTCAGCCTCTTACTATACTCCTTATACACCTATGACTGTGTGGCCAAATCCCCCTCCAACTCGATTATCAAGTTTGCTGATGACACCACCCTAGTGAGTCGGATCTCAAACAATGACGAGATGGAGTATAGGAAAGAGATAAAGAATCTGGTGAACTGGTGCGACGACAATAATCTCTCCCTCAATGTCAACAAAATGAAGGAGATAGTCATTGATTTCAGGAAGCGTAGTGGAAGACATGTCCCTGTCTGTATCATAGAACATAGAACATAGAACATAGAACATTACAGCGCAGAACAGGCCCTTCGGCCCACGATGTTGCACCGACCAGTTAAAAAAAAAAACTGTGACCCTCCAACCTAAACCAATTTCTTTTCGTCCATGAACCTATCTACGGATCTCTTAAACGCCCCCAAACTAGGCGCATTTACTACTGATGCTGGCAGGGCATTCCAATCCCTCACCACCCTCTGGGTAAAGAACCTACCCCTGACATCGGTTCTATAACTACCCCCCCTCAATTTAAAGCCATGCCCCCTCGTGCTGGATTTCTCCATCAGAGGAAAAAGGCTATCACTATCCACCCTATCTAAACCTCTAATCATCTTATATGTTTCAATAAGATCCCCTCTTAGCCGCCGCCTTTCCAGCGAAAACAATCCCAAATCCCTCAGCCTCTCCTCATAGGATCTCCCCTCCATACCAGGCAACATCCTGGTAAACCTCCTCTGCACCCTCTCCAAAGCCTCCACATCCTTCCTGTAATGTGGGGACCAGAACTGCACACAGTACTCCAAGTGCGGCCGCACCAGAGTTGTGTACAGTTGCAACATAACGCTACGACTCCTAAATTCAATCCCCCTACCAATAAACGCCAAGACACCATATGCCTTCTTAACAACCTTATCTACTTGATTCCCAACTTTCAGGGATCTATGCACACATACACCTAGATCCCTCTGCTCCTCCACACTATTCAAAGTCCTCCCGTTAGCCCTATACTCAACACATCTGTTATTCCTACCAAAGTGAATTACCTCACACTTCTCCGCATTAAACTCCATCCGCCACCTCTCGGCCCAACTTTGCAACCTGTCTAAGTCTTCCTGCAAACTACGACACCCTTCCTCACTGTCTACCACACCACCGACTTTGGTGTCATCAGCAAATTTGCTAATCCACCCAACTATACCCTCATCCAGATCATTAATAAATATTACAAACAGCAGTGGCCCCAAAACAGATCCCTGAGGTACACCACTTGTAACCGCACTCCATGATGAATATTTACTATCAACCACCACCCTCTGTTTCCTATCCGCTAGCCAATTCCTGATCCAATTTCCTAGATCACCCCCAATCCCATACATCTGCATTTTCTGCAGAAGCCTACCATGGTGAACCTTATCAAACGCCTTACTAAAATCCATATATACCACGTCCACTGCCTTGCCCCCATCCACCTCCTTGGTCACTTTCTCAAAAAACTCAATAAGGTTAGTAAGGCACGACCTACCTGCCACAAAACCATGCTGACTATCACCTATCAATTCATTACTCTCCAAATAACTATAAATCCTATCCCTTATAATTTTTTCCAACATCTTGCCGACAACAGAAGTGAGACTCACCGGTCTATAATTCCCGGGGAAGTCTCTGTTCCCCTTCTTAAACAATGGGACAACATTCGCTAACCTCCAATCTTCTGGTACTATACCAGAGGCCAACGACGACCTGAAGATCAGAGCCAGAGGCTCTGCAATCACTTCTCTTGCCTCCCAGAGAATCCTTGGATAAATCCCATCCGGACCAGGGGATTTATCTATTTTCAGACCCTCCAGAATATCCTGCACATCCTCCTTATCAACTGTAATACTGTCTATTCTACTCCCTTGCAACCCAGTGTCCTCCTCAGCTATATTCATGTCCCCTTGCGTGAACACCGAAGAGAAATATTGGTTCAATGCTTCACCAATCTCCTCCGGTTCCACACATAACTTCCCTCTGCCATCTATAACTGGCCCTAAACTTGCCCTAACCAACCTTCTGTTCTTGACATACCTATAGAACGCCTTAGGATTCTCTTTAACCCTATCCGCCAAAGTCTTCTCATGTCCCCTTTTAGCCCTTCTAAGCTCGCTCTTCAACTCCCTCTTAGCCAATCTAAAGCTTTCTAGTGCACTACCCGAGTGCTCACGTCTCATCCGAACAACGTATCAACGGGGACGAAGTGGAAATATTCAAGAGCTTCAAGTTTTTAGGCATCCAGATCACTAACAATCTGTCCTGGTCCCTCCATGCCGACGCTATAGTTAAGGAAGCCCACCAACGCCTCTACTTTCTCAGAAGACGAAGGAAATTTAGCATGTCAGCTACGACTCTCACCAACCTTTACAGATGCACCACAAAAAGCATTCTTTCTGGTTGCATCACAGCTTGGTATGTCTCCTACTCTATCCAAGACTAGAAGAAACTACAAAGGTTTATAAAAGGAGCCCAGTCAATCCCTCAAACCAGCCTCCCACCCATTGACTTCGTCTACACCTCCCACTCCCTCAGAAAAGCAGACAGCATAATTAAGGACCGCACGCACCCTGGGCAAACTCTCTTCCACCTTCTTCCGTCAGGAAAAAGATACAAAGGTCTGAGGACACGTACCAACCGATTCAAGAACAGCTTCTTCCCTGCTGCCATCAGACTTTTGAATGGACCTACCTTGCATTAAGATGATCTTTTTCTACACCCTAGCTATGACTGTAACACTACATTCTGCACTTTCTCCTTTCCTTCTCTATGTGCAGTATGTTTTGTCTGTATAGTGTGCAAGAAACAATACTTTTCACTGAATGTTAATACATGTGACAATAATGAATCAAATCAAAATCAAATCAAGGTGCCAATCCATCAGGTTGCTTTGTTGTGGATGGTGTTGAACTTCTTGAGTTTTGCTGGAACTGCATTCATCCAGTCAAGTGGAGAATATTCCATCACTCTCCTGACTTGAGCTTTAGATAATGGACATGCTTTGGGGAGTCAGGAGGTGAGACACTGTCCACCAAGTTCCCAGCCTCTGATCTGTTCTTGTAGCCACAGTATGTATTTGGCTGGCCCAGTTCAGTTTCCAGTCAGTGGTAAAGCCCAGGTTTTGATCAAAGGAATTGAGCGATGGTAATGCCATTGAATGTCAAGGGGAGGTGCTTAGATTGTATCTTTGGGAGATGTTCATTGTCTGACACTTAAGAACAAAGAACAAAGAACAATACAGCACAGGAACAGGCCCTTTGGCCCTCCAAGCCTGTGCCGCTCCCTGGTCCAGACTAGACCATTCTTTTGTATCCCTCCAATGCCACTCCGTTCATGTGGCTATCTAGATAAGTCTTAAACGTTCCCAGTGTGTCCACCTCCACCACCTTGCCCGGCAGCGCATTCCAGGCCCCCACCACCCTCTGTGTAAAATATGTCCTTCTGATATCTGTGTTAAACCTCCCCCCCTTCACCTTGAACCTATGACCCCTCGTGAACGTCACCACCGACCTGGGGAAAAGTTTCCCACCGTTCACCCTATCTATGCCTTTCATAATTTTATACACCTCTATTAAGTCACCCCTCATCCTCCGTCTTTCCAGGGAGAACAAGCCCAGTTTACCCAATCTCTCCTCATAACTAAGCCCCTCCATACCAGGCAACATCCTGGTAAACCTCCTCTGTACTCTCTCCAAAGCCTCCACGTCCTTCTGGTAGTGTGGCGACCAGAACTGGACGCAGTATTCCAAATGCGGCCGAACCAACGTTCGATACATCTGCAACATCAGACCCCAACTTTTATACTCTATGCCCCGTCCTATAAAGGCAAGCATGCCATATGCCTTCTTCACCACCTTCTCCACCTGTGACGTCACCTTCAAGGATCTGTGGACTTGCACACCCAGGTCCCTCTGCGTATCTACACCCTTTATGGTTCTGCCATTTATCGTATAGCTCCTCCCTACATTAGTTCTACCAAAATGCATCACTTCGCATTTATCAGGATTGAACTCCATCTGCCATTTCTTTGCCCAAATTTCCAGCCTATCTATATCCTTCTGTAGCCTCTGACAATGCTCCTCACTATCTGCAAGTCCTGCCAATTTTGTGTTGTCCGCAAACTTACTGATCACCCCAGTTACACCTTCTTCCAGATCGCTTATATAAATCACAAACAGCAGAGGTCCCAATACAGAGCCCTGCGGAACACCACTAGTCACAGGCCTCCAGCTGGAAAAAGACCCTTCCACTACCACCCTCTGTCTTCTGTGACCAAGCCAGTTCTCCACCCATCTAGCCACCTCCCCCTTTATCCCATGAGATCCAACCTTTTGCACCAGCCTACCATGAGGGACTTTGTCAAACGCTTTACTAAAGTCCATATAGACGACATCCACGGCCCTTCCCTCGTCAACCATTCTAGTCACTTCTTCAAAAAACTCCACCAGGTTAGTGAGGCATGACCTCCCTCTCACAAAACCATGCTGACTATCGTTAATGAGTTTATTCCTTTCTAAATGCGCATACATCCTATCTCTAAGAATCTTCTCCAACAACTTCCCCACCACGGACGTCAAGCTCACCGGCCTATAATTACCCGGGTTATCCTTCCTACCCTTCTTAAATAACGGAACCACATTAGCTATCCTCCAATCCTCTGGGACCTCACCTGTGTCCAGTGACGAGACAAAGATTTGCGTCAGAGGCCCAGCGATTTCATCTCTCGTCTCCCTGAGCAGCCTTGGATAGATTCCATCAGGCCCTGGGGATTTGTCAGTCTTTATATTCTCTAACAAACCTAACACTTCCTCCCTTGTAATGGAGATTTTCTCCAACGGTTCAACACTCCCCTCCGAGACACTCCCAGTCAACACATCCCTCTCCTTTGTGAATACCGACGCAAAGTATTCATTTAGGATCTCCCCTACTTCTTTGGGCTTGTTTGGTGCGTATGGCACTTGCCACCTGTTTCAGTAGCCAGATCTCAAGGGTTATTTTCATTTAAAAGCCGTGTGCTTACACAGCTTCAAACAGTGGTCACAGACTGATATATATTGCAAATAGTGGCTGAGCTGGAGGAGCCCAATGAGCATTCTGCAATACTCTGATAGTTGTGTACAGCTTTGAAGTGAACCACAGAGCAGAAGGCAGCCCCAGTCATATCTGTGACTGAAGAATTATGGACTGGTGTGTTTTCTGACATAGGAAGAGGTGACTTCACCCATAGACAATTTGGAGACTGTGGTGGAGGGGGCTGTATTTTTTTGAGCTGTGATCTAGATAAGAATCTTTATCAGAAAATCTTCCTTTGTAGAATGTGTGAACAAGAATTGCAAGAATTACAAAGCAAGAAGGTACACACTGAGGCAGGGGCTTTGAGAGGAACAACACAAAAATAAGTCATTCTGAACAGTTGAAAAGCAAGAAATTTAGAGCAGCTTAAATTCACACTTCAACAATCCTCTAAATTAACTTCTGCCTGTTAGCTGACACCTGAAAGATCCATCCATAATTAGCTATTGTTCACAAGGGACTGTAGGCATCACGTTCTGTTTCAAACAGTGACAAGTAGCTTGAAGGGCACAACTCCACATCAAGCATGGCTGACCAGGAATCGATCCCACTTTTATCCTTGCCTTTGGAATTTTGGAAGGAGTAGGAAATTGATTATTAACCTGTTTGATTGCATCATGAACACTCCTCCTAACAAACCCTGGAGTGAGTCTTGAACCTGGAGCTTCTAACTCAGAGGCAGGGGAACTACTCACTGAGTTACATCCCTAATAGCGCTAGCTGCCTAATATATGGACCAAAGATGGAAATCACAGAATCACAGAATTTCATAGAATTGTTGCTGTGCAGAGGGAGGCCATTTGGCCCATCGCGTCTGCACCGACTCTCCAAATGAGCAATTCACTTAGTGCCATTTTGCCACTTTCTCCACATTACCCTGCACATTCTTCATTTTCCAATAACAGTCCAATTCCCTGTTGAATGCTTCGACTGAACCTGCCTCCACTACGGTTTTACTGAGTGCATTCCAAACTTAACAACTTGCTGCATGAAAACATTTTTTCTCATTTCACTTTTGCTTCTGTCTCAGATTACTTTAAATCTGTGTCCTCTCGTTCTTGAATCTTTCACAAGTGGGAACAGCTTCTCCCTATCTGCTCTGTCCAGGCACCCCATGATTTTGAATACCTCTATCAAATCTCCTCTCAGCCTTCTTTTTTCCCAGGAAACCTTCTGCGATTCATCTTCATACCTGAAGTTCCTCATTTCTAGAACCACTCCCATGAATCTTTTCCACACTCTCTCCAAAGTATTTACATTTTTCCTAAAGTGCGGCCCTGAGAACTGGATGCAATACTCCAGCTGAGACCAAACTAGTGTCTCATAGAAGTTCAGCATAACTTCCTTGCTCTTGTACTCGATACTCATATTAAATAAGCCTGGGTCACTGTATGTCTCATTAACTGCCCTCTCAACCTGCGCTGCCACCTTCAATGATATACGTACAAAACACCCAAATTCCTTTGTTCCTGCACCCCCTTTAGAATTGTACCTTTATTTTATATTGTCTCTCCATGTTCTTCCCACCAAAATGGATTACTTCACATTTCTCCACTGTGAGTTTCATCTGCACCTGTCCGCCCATTCCACCAACTTGTCTACGTCCTTTTGAAGTTCTACACCAGCTTTTCCCAAACCTTTTGAGCCACAGAACCCTGCGTGACTCGCAAATGCACCAGAAAACACCCAACATTCTCATAATGTTGATGTCCCTTTTATGCCACAAAATAGACGCAACCACAGGAATTAAATATAAACAGTCTTTTCTAGTTAGATCTATGCATATATTAGGAGTTAGGAAGAGGCACACAATCACAAATACATTAGCCAACTACACGGCCCCCTCACTGTGCCCCTGGCCAAGCCACCCTCCCGTGGCCCTTTAACATTAACCCCTGGAAGTAGTGCCCACAGTAAGAGTTTTAACAACACCAGGTTAAAGTCCAACAGGTTTATTTGGTAGCAAATGCCATTAGCTTTTGGAGCGCTGCTCCTTCGTCAGATGGAGTGGATATCTGCTCTCAAACAGGGCACAGAGACACAAAATCAAGTTACAGAATACTGAGTAGAATGCGAATCTTTACAGCTGATCAGGTCTTAAAGGTACAGACAATGTGACTGGAGGGAGCATTAGGCACAGGTTAAAGAAATGTGTTTTGTCTCCAGACAGGACAGCCAGTGAAATTCTGCAAGTCCAGGAGGCAAGCTGTGGGGGTTACTGATAGTGTGACATGAACCCAAGATCCTGGTTTAGGCCGTCCTCAGTGCGGAACTTGGCTATCAGTTTCTGCTCAGCGACTCTGCACTGTCGTGTGTCGTGAAGGCCGCCTTGGAGAACGCTTGCCCGAAGATCAGAGGCTGAATGCCCATGACTGCTGAAGTGCTCCCCCACAGGAAGAGAACAGTCTTGCCTGGTGATTGTCGAGCAGTGTCAAGAAGGCAAATGGGATCAAGGTGATCAAGAAGGCAAATGGGATGTTGGCCTATATTGCGAGGGGGATAGAATATAAAAGCAGGGATGTCTTGATGCACCTGTACAGGGCATTGGTGAGGCCGCAGCTGGAATACTGTGTGCAGTATTGGTCCCCTTATATGAGGAAGGATATATTGGCATTGGAGGGAGTGCAGAGAAGGTTCACCAGGTTGATACCGGAGATGAGGGGTTTGGATTATGAGGAGAGGCTGAGGAGATTGGGTTTGTAGTCGTTGGAGTTTAGAAGGATGAGGGGGGATCTTATGGAGACTTATAAGATAATGCGGGGGCTGGATAGGGTGGAGGCGGAGAGATTCTTTCCACTTAGTAAGGAAGTTAAAACTAGAGGACACAGCCTCAAAATAAAGGGGGGTCGGTTTAAGACAGAGTTGAGGAGGAACTTCTTCTCCCAGAGGGTGGTGAATCTCTGGAATTCTCTGCCCACTGAGGTGGTGGAGGCTACCTCGCTGAATATGTTTAAAGCGCGGATGGATGGATTCCTGAGCGGTAAGGGAATTAAGGGTTATGGGGATCAGGCGGGTAAGTGGTACTGATCCACGTCAGATCAGCCATGATCTTATTGAATGGCGGGGCAGGCTCGAGGGGCTAGATGGCCTACTCCTGCTCCTATTTCTTATGTTCTTATGTTCAAGGCTCGATCTGGAGAGCCTCCTGCTCCATGGCCCCTTCTGGATGGCTCCCCCACTCCAAGGCCCGTGCTGAACGGCCCCCTGACTCTGACACCCATCCTGGACATCTCCCCCACTTTGAAGTCTGCGTTGGATGGATCTCCCACTCCGAGGTTCCACAGACTCCAGTTTGGGTACCCCTGCTCTACACTATCCTCTTCACTTTTCACAATACTTCCAAGTTACACATCATCTGGCGTCTTTGAAAATTGTGCCCTATACACTAAGGTTTAGGTCATTAATGTATATCAGAAAAAACAAGGGTCCCAACATTGATGCCTGGGGAACTCGACTACAAATATTCCTCCAGCCTGAAAATCATCCATTAACCACTACTGTTTGTTTCCTGTCACTCAGCCAATTGCATATCCATGTTGCTACTGTCCCTTTTATTCCATGAGCTCTGACTGTGCTCACAAGTCTGTTGTGTGGCACTTTACCAAATGCCTTCTGAACGTCCATGTACACCACATCAACAGCATTGCCCGCATCAACTTTTTCTGCTACCTCTTCAAAAAACTCCAGGAGGTTAGTTAAATGTGCTTTACCCTTAAGAAATCCAAGCTGGATTCCCTTAGTTAACCATTTTTGTCCATGTGACAATTAATTTTGTCCCAAGTGATTGTTTCTAGATGTTTCTCCACCACCTAAGTTTAACAGCCTTGTCTGTTGTTGCTGGGTTTATCTTTACACCCTTTTGGGAAATGTTGGGAAATCTGACGTTTGATATTAACATACTATTTAAATATTATTTTAATCCAGTGGCATGTATTAGGGCAGATGTTTATGGCCACTGCCATCACTTCCAGCAGGAAATCTTTGTGGCTGTGCTTAGGAGGAAAAACAACATTCCCCGTTCTCAGCTCATTTTGTGTTCCCACTTCATCTCAAAGATACTAAAAGTAGGCGGGGAAACATTGGGCAGTTACGTGTCTGGTGTCTGGAGATCACGGACAGTGATATATCCTCAAGAAGAGACCAACTGAGGGTGGCATGGTGGCGCAATGGTTAACACTACTGCCTCACAGTGCCAAGGACCCAGGTTCAATTCCCGGCTTGGGTCATCTTCTGTGCGAAGTCTGCACGTTCTCCCCGTGGCTGCATGGATTTCCTCCGGGTGCTCCGGTTTCCTCCCATAGTCCAAACAATGTGCTGGTTCGGTGCATTGGCCATGCTAAATTCTCCCTCAGTGTACCTGAACAGGCGCCGGAGTGTGGCGACTAGGGGATTTTCACAGTAACTTCATTGTAGTGTTAATGCAAGCCTAACTGTGACACTAATAAATATTTTCAACATGTTACTCCGAGGGCTGAATTGTATAGTGTCCAAATTCAAGCATGATGTGTGATTCCCTCAAACCCAATGGAAATAATGCAAGCAGCACAGAAACCCCCTACTGCCTCTTCATTTCCATGATTGTGGTGAGTAGTAGAGCACTGAACATCCTGCTGGGTGGCTGCATCTCTCAGCAGGGGGCAGAAATTCAAATGAGACTGGTATTGTTTAAAGTTAGCCTTTACTACATAAAACCAGCATGCAACTCTGAAGGGGGAGATACATCCTGGCTGCAGGAGGGGCACTAACCAATTGTGTAACATTAGAAAACCTTCAGGATGGACAGAAGTGGCACAACAGGCCATTATAGAACCATAGAATCCTCCAGTGCAGAAGGAGGCCACTCTGCCCATTGAGTCTGAACCGACCACAATCCCACCCAGGCCCTATCCCCATAGCCCCATATGTTTACCCTAGCTAGTCCCCCTGACACTAAGGGGTAATTCAGCGTGGCTGATCCACCTAGGTTTTGGGCTCTGAAGTCACGGGTGCAGGAGGTCGACTAGAGGAGAGAAGTTCTCTTCTGTCAGTGAGTCCGGAGGCCCGCTGGAATGTGCGCAGTGAAAGCAGCGGCCTGTAGCAGTCATTGCCATCAGTCTGGAATCAAGGATACAGTGTCACAGAATATTTAATAGCCTCACACAAGTGTTCAAGGTCAATGAATGAATCCTTGTGTACCAATTCCTGCTGACTGCATCAATGCCCTCACAAGTGGCTCTAATCACCACTCCCATTTTGCTCAGCTCCCAATATTATCTATCAATCAAACCTTACACTCATAGCACTGCTGCAAGCTGCACAATCACATCTCACAGCTCATACATAGGACCAGCTATTCAACTGTGACAGACACATCATCCAAACGCATTACAACACGCTCACACTGCCCTCTCTTTAACAGAACAAGGTCATCCATAATGTCCAACAATCCAATACTTCCACTACACAAGAGCAAACAGACAGTCTAAACCAACTAGCCTGTAAGCCGAATGGTAATGCCTTTAAATAGTGCCAGTGGGGTGGGATTCCTCATGCACCTTGCATGTGTGTTCATTTATGCCTGGTTAAGAGAGGCCATTGCCTTGAACGACATCCAAAATGGCAGGTTCAGCATCAGATCAGCGTTCCACACTGACGGACCTCATGATCTGCCTATTCTGTAAAGGTCAGACGCATGCATGAAGCACCCTTGCCATCACTCTCAAAAACATGGTGATTGTCACAAAGATGGTCAGAATCAGCCATCTGCCAATTTGTTTTATTGGCTCCCATAGTACTGAAACTTTAGCATTGCATAGTGTTTATAGACAACTGGAGCAATTGTCCAAAATGTATTTTTGTTGGAATGGGAGAGAATAATTAGCTCTAAGTTTTTATAATATTTATGCCATAACAGAACCAAACAGGAAATGATAAGTTACATTTTAGGCACACCTCTCATGTTTAAAATGGTATAAGCATTGCGACAGACTGCCAAGAATTACATGTGCTATTTATATATTTATGTGGATGAAAAGGAAGTATTCATTGGGCTAGTTTTGAAGCCTATCATTTATTTTTGAGTGTTTATAATTTCAGAATTAAATAGTTTTAAAGGTTCTAATTTTAGTTTAAGTATTTTTGAAGGTTATAATAAGGAAACTAGCGCTGAAACTACGTATAAGAAAGGAACAATAATTCCCAGCGTACTCACAGGAAAGATGCCAGAAGAAACAACTTTACAGAAGAGAAATACATAAAAGGGCGAACAGTCATTTTCTGTTCTAGAACATTAGAATCACTGCGCTGCAGGAGGAGGCCATTCAGCCCATCAAGCCTGCATTGACAACAATCTCACAAAGGCCCTGTAATCCCCATAACCCCACGTATTTACCCTGTTAATCCTCCGACACGAAGGGGCAATTTAGCATGGCCAATCCACCTAACCTGCACATCTTTGGAGCATAATGATGAGTGCGATATTGAAGGGAAATTAACTCAATGAAAGAAATCAGACTGAAGAAGGTAGGGTCAAAGGTAGGGTTCTGAAGACTGTGGAGGAACAGAGAGATCTTGGGGTCCATATCCACAGATCTCTAAAGGTTGCCACTCAAGTGGATAGAGCTGTGAAGAAGGCCGATAGTGTGTTAGCTTTTATTAACAGGGGGTTGGAGTTTAAGAGCCGTGGGGTTATGCTGCAACTGTACAGGACCTTGGTGAGACCACATTTGGAATATTGTGTGCAGTTCTGGTCACCTCACTATAAGAAGGATGTGGAAGCGCTGGAAAGAGTGCAGAGGAGATTTACCAGGATGCTGCCTGGTTTGGAGGGTAGGTCTTATGAGGAAAGGTTGAGGGAGCTAGGGCTGTTCTCTCTGGAGCGGAGGAGGCTGAGGGGAGACTTAATAGAGGTTTATAAAATGATGAAGGGGATAGATAGATTGAACGTTGAAAGACTATTTCCTCGGGTGGATGGAGCTATTACAAGGGGGCATAACTATAGGGTTCATGGTGGGAGATATAGGAAGGACAGCCTATACTGTCGGTGAACGGTGGGAAGCTTTTCCCCGGGTCGGTGGTGACGTTCACGAGGGGTCATAGGTTCAAGGTGAAGGGGGGGAGGTTTAACACAGATATCAGAAGGACATATTTCACACAGAGGGTCGTGGGGGCCTGGAATGTGTTGCCGGGCAAGGTGGTGGAGGCGGACACACTGGGAACGTTTAAGACTTATCTAGACAGCTATATGAACGGAGTGGGAATGGAGGGATACAAAAGAGTGGTCTAGTTTGGACCAGGGAGCGGCGCGGGCTAATTGTTCCTTGTTTCTCGTTTCAAGGCTTCATTCTATGATCATCTTGCTGGTGCCAGTACAGAGCGAGACTGCGGATAGTTGGGAACCTGTCTCGGGGGCAGGGAATTCATATGGTGTTCGTGGAAGTGGAAATGACTAGGGTTGGGAAGCATTTTCCGATCAGGGCCATTGTGATCTCCTGGACTCGTTTCGATCGCCTCAGGGGGTTGGAGAGGAATTTCCCAGATTTCTTTTCCCCATATTGGCCCTGGGGTTTTCACTCTGGGTTTTCGCCTCTCCCTGGAGATCACATGGTCTGGAATGGGGGGGTGGGGGTGAGTTAATAGGTTGTGGTGAACAAAGCATCGTGTCTGTGAGGGACAGCTCGGTGGATAGGATTGGTATGTAGATAGGCTGGAAAATTGGGCGGGGATCCTGGATTCAGGATTCAATCCTGGACCGGGGAGCGGCGCGGGCTTGGAGGGCCGAAGGGCCTGTTCCTGTGCTGTATTGTTCTTTGTTCTTTGTTCTTTGACATCAGAGGTAGGTTCTTTACGCAGAGAGTTGTTGGGGTGTGGAATGGACTGCCTGCAGTGATAGTGGAGTCAGACACTTTAGGAACATTTAAGCGGTTATTGGATAGGCACATGGAGCACACCAGGGTGATAGGGAGTGGGATAGCTTGATCTTGGTTTCAGATAAAGCTCGGCACAACATTGTGGGCCGAAGGGCCTGTTCTGTGCTGTACTGTTCTATGTTCTATGTTCTAAGAACAGAGTGTTTTAGACCAATTCCTAGTTGTATCCTGATCAGAGTGCTCTCAACATTAGTCCCTGAAAAACAAAGGATCTCTTTCTTTTCCAAGGAGAAGGTTGCACATGATCATTACCTTTGAACATGCATCATTGTAGATCATTCAACCTTTGAGGTCTGAACCATTGTAAAGCGAAAATTTTCCATATGATTGGGATGGAAGTTATCAAGGAATTAGGAATGTCAGACTTTGGTGTTTTATTTATATCCCAACCCAGAAATGTCACAATTTGCTTCCACTTCATATTCTTGCTTAATCTTACATTCATGGGAGATAACTTGGATGTTGGGCGACAGTGTTAAATGGGTCATATCAATCCATCATATACCCCTCCTAAATGTGAGGCTGGATCAACGCCGTCCATTTTATCATCAAAAGTCCAAGTTAACCAATAAGGTGGGGAACATCTGCCCCTCTGCTGTAGGGAACTTGCTAGTGTGCAGACGGTCATTAGCTGCACAAGGTTCTCTCTCTGTAGGGTTTCCGCAAGATGAGGGAGCTGGCACCAAACAATATCAGCAATTAGCTCAATGATGGTCCAGGCCACTCAAGCACAAGCTCAGACCCAGTCAGATCAGAGGAAATCGAGAGGGATCTCCAGGTGAAACACAGTAAAAAGGAGCAAGTGGAAGTGGTGACAGACAAACAACAACAAGAGGACAGGAGGGATTAGACCACATGGCAGCTGCTTTGGGAGCTACAGATTTATACCTTCCAAAGGCAGCATAGGGAGCTGCACTAATTAATCAGCAGAAGCTCATCATGCATTCCTTTGAGAATCTTCAAAGCTCCCTGCTTGGAATGTTGGAGAATAAACAGCAGTGTTGCTCTGAGATCAGTGTAGCCATGCAAGAGGACATGAGGAACCTGCAAATCACCATGGCGTGAGTGGTGACTCATAGGCATTTTGTAGAGATGAAAAGCTTAGTGATGATGGAGCACTGTGTCTGTTACTATTCAGGCCTTGGTCTCCAATTTACAGGATGCTCTTGCTTTGGCCTGCTAGTCATCAGCAAAGGAGCAGCCAGCAACTGGAAAATGGCACCAAGGACTAACCCATCTATTAGTTTGAGGACTGTGGCCACTCTCCTCAGGAGAGGCAGATAGGGGACTACAGCCTTCCAGCACAGATTCCAGAGTTTCGGGAAAATGAGGGAGCCATCTCATGACCCAGCCTCATCGGGTTACTATGGAGGAAATGTAGCAGGGTACATTATTTTTTTTTCTCCCACTGTGACGGTTTAGAAAGAGCAGATGATTAACAGCGAGCACGAGTATTCTACACTTTCCCCAAGGCCAAACATCAGGAAAACGAGCAGTGACGCAGGGACAAACATGTGGAATGGAGAAATAAACTGATGGCACTTTCCAGGAGAATGCA
Source organism: Mustelus asterias (assembly GCF_964213995.1). Lineage (NCBI taxonomy): Eukaryota > Metazoa > Chordata > Chondrichthyes > Carcharhiniformes > Triakidae > Mustelus > Mustelus asterias. Next base: position 52,145,547 of record NC_135817.1, read on the forward strand.
AGCCTTTTATAACTATCTTGGAATGGGGACAGAAATAGAACTTTCCAAAATTATAGATGGTACCAAAGGGCACTGCAATAAAACGAGAAACAGGCTGATAATATGCAGCAGAACCTGAATAGATTGGGAAGCTGCACTGATGAGTGACAGGCATTATTTTAGATGTTACAATGGAAAACCCCTAAATTGGGAATGAATAATAAATTGCATTATTTTTCATATCCTCTCGCAGCTCCTTTGCCGTGGCTGGCCTGGTGAGGGGAAGGTTCAAGTTCTGATCTTGATGTGAGCCACACATCCTATCTGATGTTGGGAACTGGTGTACGGGGAGGCAAATCGACATTTTTTGCATTTTCCCAATTGCATACAAGTTTCATGTACTCCACAGGCTACGACTCCATCTAATTTAATTTAAAATGTAAAAATGAACGCCCGAGCATTGTGACCTGATCTCACCACTACAATCTTCTGTAATCATCTCCCCAAGTTCAAGCCTATTCTTGTCATTAATCATTTAATAGTATCCCCTCAGCTTCTGCTGATTTCCTGCTCTAATTCTCGGTTTTCGCTCTCTCCCGGTTTGGTATCCTCTAAATCTGCAGTGGGGTTCGGGCTGACAGCTGCACTGCCTGAGGAACAGTGTGTGTGAGAACATAGAGCTGGGACACATTTTTCGTGAAAACTGAGTATTGCGGCAGATCAACATTTTCCTAAAAATCACAAACTCCATGCCTGGATTGGAGAAATACATCAATACATCACAGGGAGGTGGTGGCGTAGTGGTATTATCACTAGACTATTAATCCAGAAACACTAGACTACTAATCCAGAAACTCAGCTAATGTTCTGGGGACCTGGGTTCAAATCCCGCCACGGCAGTTGGTTGAATTTGAATTCAATTTTAAAAACTGGAATTAAGAATCTACCGATGACCATGAGACCATTGTCGATTGTCGGAAAAACCCATCTGGTTCACTAATGTCCTTTAGGGAAAGAAATCTGCTGTCCTTACCTGGTGTGGCCTACATGTGACTCCAGAGCCACAGCAATGTGGTTGACTCTTAAATGCCCTCAAGGATGGGCAATAACTGTTACAGAATCATAGAATCCTATAGTGCAGAAAGAGGCCATTCGGCCCATCGAGTCTGCACCAACCACAATCCCACCCAAGCCCTATCCACATCTCCCTACATGTTTACCCACTAACCTCTCTAACCTATGCATCCCGGGACACTAAGGGGCAATCAACCTAGCCCGCACCTCTTTGGACTGTGGGAAGAAACCGGAGCACCCGGAGGAAACCCACGCAGACACGAGGAGAATGTGCAAACTCCACACAGACAGTGACCCGAGCCGGGATTTGAACCCAGGTCCCTGGAGCTGTGAAGCAGCAGTGCTAACCACTGTGCTACCGTGCCACCCCAGCCAGCCAGCCAGTGTTGGCCCAGCCAGCGTCACCCACATCCCACGAATGAATAAAAAGAAATTCTACTTGTTAACTGTTTGCGAGTTTTGAGAGTTGGATAATTTCAGTGTGGTTACATTTAGCCAGCTTTTTCCCATTTCTGTAATGGATATGTAATGCATGGAATATTCACAGCAAACCTCTGATCGCTTACTCAGCCAGGGGCCCGGGTTCGATTCCTGGCTTGGGTCACTGTACGGAGTCTGCATGCTCTCCCCATGTCTGCATGGGTTTCCTCCGGGTGCTCCGGTTTCCTCCCACAGTCCAAAAGACGTGCTGGTTAGGTGCATTGGCCATGCTAAATTCTCCCTCGGTGTCCCTGAGCAGGTGCTGGAATGTGACTAGGGGATTTTAACAGTAACTTCATTGCAGTGTTAATATAAGCCTACTTGCGACACTAATAAATAAACAAACTTAAAATGTTAATTTAAGTTTAAAGTTTACTTATTAATATCACACGTAGGCTTACATTAACACTGCAATGAAGGTAATGAGCAAAAAGGGGACAATTAGACTTTGGTCACTGTTCAAACCCCGACGCCACTGCCAGTGAGAATGGAGAATTTGGCGCTCAGCCAAATCTCCGTTCACAGCAGCGGGACCGGAAAACCTTAGCCAAGGACGAGTTCGGAGAATTCTGGCATTTATTTCAGGAAGAATCCCTTTCCTGTTAAGAGATACGTGGTCAAACTTACCCAATAATTAAAAGCAGATCGAAGCTTGCAACATATCAGCTGGGACCAGCCATATTCCCAAGTCTTTAAGAAATAGCACTGAAAAGAGAAGGATTCACATTCTTTTCATTCCTGGAAGCCAGTCTTGAGTTGCTATTCATTCACTATTCCAGTCCTTGCTGGGTGCACAGCTAGTCTCTAGCCTTTGAATGAGCCGTGGCAGAATGCATGCTTGGCCAAGCAAATCAACTGTAGACAATCTAGGACAATCTAGGACAATCAGAACAATCTAGGGATACAGTTATCACATGAGATTGTGACAGGTTGGTACACATCAAACAAACTGCTGTTTCTAATTCAGAATATTCAATGTAGAAACTTGCTAATAATTTCTGTGCCTGCCAGTAAGTCTTGTATTGGTCGGTCAAGAGGCATGCAATATTTCTAAATAGTTCTAGGTGAATGACCACAATAGGACAAACACACAGATCAGGAGTAACCCTTGAGTCAAAGACAGTTTAATTAAATCTTTTAGATTTGAATTGATTTATTATTGTCACGTGTATTGGGATACAGTGAAAAGTATTGTTTCTTGCGCGCTGTACAGACAAAATATACCATTCATAGAGTAGATGGGGAGAAGGAAGGAAGAGAGGAATGGTAAATAGAAAAAAACATCTGGTGTGTTCAAGTTTAACACTTGAAGAAATTTTTAAAAGACTTGCAATTATATTGCACTTTTCAGAACCATTGGATGTCTCAAAGTATTTCACAACTTTTGAAGTCTACTTACTGATGTAATTTAGAAAGTATAGCAGTCAATTAGGACATAGCCGACTCCAAACAGCAACCAAACAATGATCTATTGTGATACTGATTGAGGAATAAATATTGGCCAGGATACTGGGGATAACTCCTTTGCTCTTCACTGAAATAGTGTCATGGGATCTTGTACATCCCCATGAGCAGGCTCATGGTTTGTAACATCTAAAAGACAGTACCACCAACAGAGCAGAACTTATTGCGCTGGAGGTTAACCTGAATTGTTGTCCTCAAACCTTGGCGTCAACTTGAACTCAGAACTTTTTGACTTATATACTTATATAATCATAGAATCTACAGTGCAGAAAAAGGCTTTTTGCCCCATCGAGTCTGCACCGAGAGCAATTCCACCCAGGCCCTATCCCCATAACCCCATGTATTTACCCTCCTAGTCCCCCTGACACTAAAGGGCAATTTATCATGGCCAATCAACCTAACCCGCACATCTTTGGAGTGTGGGAGGAAACCGGAGCACCCAGACGAATCCCACACTGACATGGGGAGAACATGCAAATTCCACACAGTGACCCACGACCGGAATCAAACCTGGATCCCTGGCGCTATGAGGCAGCAGTGCTAACCACTGTGCCACAGTGCTACCCATGCTGGGAGAGACTAGAGTAAGAAGTTTAACAACACCAGGTTAAAGTCCAACAGGTTTATTTGGTAGCAAAAGCCACACAAGCTTTCGAGGCTCTGAGCCCCTTCTTCAGGTGAGTGGGAATTCTGTTCACAGACAGAACTTATAAAGACACAGACTCAATTTACATGAATAATGGTTGGAATGCGAATACTTACAACTAATCCAGTCTTTAAGAAACAAAACAATGGGAGTGGAGAGAGCATCAAGACAGGCTAAAAAGATGTGTATTGTCTCCAGACAAGACAGCCAGTGAAACTCTGCAGGTCCACGCAACTGTGGGAGTTACAAATAGTGTGACATAAACCCAATATCCCGGTTGAGGCCGTCCTTGTGTGTGCGGAACTTGGCTATCAGTTTCTGCTCAGCGACTCTGCGCTGTCGTGTGTCGCGAAGGCCGCCTTGGAGAACGCTTACCCGAATATCAGAGGCCGAATGCCCGTGACCGCTGAAGTGCTCCCCAACAGGAAGAGAACAGTCTTGCCTGGTGATTGTCGAGCGGTGTTCATTCATCCGTTGTCGCAGCGTCTGCATAGTTTCCCCAATGTACCATGCCTCGGGACATCCTTTCTTGCAGCGTATCAGGTAGACAACGTTGGCCGAGTTGCAAGAGTATGTACCGTGTACCTGGTGGATGGTGTTCTCACGTGAGATGATGGCATCTGTGTCGATGATCCGGCACGTCTTGCAGAGGTTGCTGTGGCAGGGTTGTGTGGTGTCTTGGTCACTGTTCTCCTGAAGGCTGGGTAGTTTGCTGCGGACAATGGTCTGTTTGAAGTTGTGCGGTTGTTTGAAGGCAAGAAGTGGGGGTGTGGGGATGGCCTTGGCGAGATGTTCGTCTTCATCAATGACATGTTGAAGGCTCCGGAGGAGATGCTGTAGCTTCTCCGCTCCGGGGAAGTACTGGACAACGAAGGGTACTCTGTCCACTGTGTCCCGTGTTTGTCTTCTGAGGAGGTCGGTGCGGTTTTTCGCTGTGGCGCGTTGGAACTGTTGATCAATGAGTCTAGCGCCATATCCTGTTCTTATGAGGGCATCTTTCAGCGTCTGGAGGTGTCTGTTGCGATCCTCCTCATCCGAGCAGATCCTGTGTATACGGAGGGCTTGTCCGTAGGGGATGGCTTCTTTAACGTGTTTAGGGTGGAAGCTGAAGAAGTGGAGCATCGTGAGGTTATCCGTGGGCTTGCGGTACAGTGAGGTGCTGAGGTGACCGTCCTTAATGGAGATGCGCGTGTCCAAGAATGCAACCGATTCCGGAGAGTAATCTATGGTGAGCCTGATGGTGGGATGGAACTTGTTGATGTCATCATAGAGTTGTTTCAGTGATTGTTCAAAGGAAGAAAATGTCATCGATGTATCTAGTGTATACATCGATGACATTTTCTTCCTTTGGACTCATGGTGAACAATCACTGAAACAACTCTATGATGATATCAACAAGTTCCATCCCACCATCAGGCTCACCATAGACTACTCTCCGGAATCGGTTGCATTCTTGGACACGCGCATCTCCATTAAGGACGGTCACCTCAGCACCTCACTGTACCGCAAGCCCACGGATAACCTCACGATGCTCCACTTCTCCAGCTTCCACCCTAAACACGTTAAAGAAGCCATCCCCTACGGACAAGCCCTCCGTATACACAGGATCTGCTCGGATGAGGAGGATCGCAACAGACACCTCCAGACGCTGAAAGATGCCCTCATAAGAACAGGATATGGCGCTCGACTCATTGATCAACAGTTCCAACGCGCCACAGCGAAAAACCGCACCGACCTCCTCAGAAGACAAACACGGGACACAGTGGACAGAGTACCCTTCGTTGTCCAGTACTTCCCCGGAGCGGAGAAGCTACGGCATCTCCTCCGGAGCCTTCAACATGTCATTGATGAAGACGAACATCTCGCCAAGGCCATCCCCACACCCCCACTTCTTGCCTTCAAACAACCGCACAACTTCAAACAGACCATTGTCCGCAGCAAACTACCCAGCCTTCAGGAGAACAGTGACCAAGACACCACACAACCCTGCCACAGCAACCTCTGCAAGACGTGCCGGATCATCGACACAGATGCCATCATCTCACGTGAGAACACCATCCACCAGGTACACGGTACATACTCTTGCAACTCGGCCAACGTTGTCTACCTGATACGCTGCAAGAAAGGATGTCCCGAGGCATGGTACATTGGGGAAACTATGCAGACGCTGCGACAACGGATGAATGAACACCGCTCGACAATCACCAGGCAAGACTGTTCTCTTCCTGTTGGGGAGCACTTCAGCGGTCACGGGCATTCGGCCTCTGATATTCGGGTAAGCGTTCTCCAAGGCGGCCTTCGCGACACACGACAGCGCAGAGTCGCTGAGCAGAAACTGATAGCCAAGTTCCGCACACACAAGGACGGCCTCAACCGGGATATTGGGTTTATGTCACACTATTTGTAACTCCCACAGTTGCGTGGACCTGCAGAGTTTCACTGGCTGTCTTGTCTGGAGACAATACACATCTTTTTAGCCTGTCTTGATGCTCTCTCCACTCCCATTGTTTTGTTTCTTAAAGACTGGATTAGTTGTAAGTATTCGCATTCCAACCATTATTCATGTAAATTGAGTCTGTGTCTTTATAAGTTCTGTCTGTGAACAGAATTCCCACTCACCTGAAGAAGGGGCTCAGAGCCTCGAAAGCTTGTGTGGCTTTTGCTACCAAATAAACCTGTTGGACTTTAACCTGGTGTTGTTAAACTTCTTACTGTGTTTACCCCAGTCCAATGCCGGCATCTCCACATCGGGAGAGACTAGAACCAGGGGACACAATTTAAGAATAAGAAGAATCAAGACAGAGATAAAGAAAAAGTTTTTTTTATGTGGTATTTTCTTCCTCAGAAATTACTGGTATTTGTATTTATTTAAGGCAGAATTAGACAGATTTTTAATAGACAGTGGTTATGGGAGCAGATGGAATTGGGACCACAATTAGATCAGCCATAATCTTATTGAATGGCAGAGCAGGTCTGAAGGGTTAAATAGCCAATTCCTGCTCCTAGGTTTTATATGTTCCTATGATACGATGGCACTCAGGCCTATGATGCGATCTGGTGTTTGTTCACCTTTTGAACTGGATTCAGTTCTCATCAACAAGCTATTTAAATACCAGTAACCAGGAGATCTGCTCCATTTGCAAAGTACTTAGACCCACCCTAGCCATAGGCTTAAGACTGCATTGTAAATCTCAAAGTGTATAGACAGAGTTTATTTAGCTTGATAAATAAAATATCACAGACTCAGCCCTATATCCAGCAATTCCACTGCCAGATATTTATTGAATTTGGGCCAATTTTCCAGAGCTTTACACCTGGGGACTGCCTATTCTTTAAGCACATGGATAGTCAGAAGCTTTTTTTGGATAGTCAGAAGCTTTTTTGGATATTCAGAAGCTTTTTCCCAGGGTGGAAGAGTCAATTACTAGGGGGCATAGGTTTAAGGTGAGAGGGGCAAGGTTTAAAGGAGATGTATGAGGCAGATCTTTTACACAGAGGGTGGTGGGTGCCTGGAACTCGCTGCCAGGGGTGGTAGTGGAAGCGGATACGGTAGTGGCTTTTAAGGGGTGTCTTGACAAATACATGAATAGGATGGGAATAGAGGGATATGGTCCCCAGAAGGGTAGGGGGTTTTAGTTCAGTCGGGCAGCATGGTCGGTGCAGACTTGGAGGGCCGAAGGGCCTGTTCCTGTGCTGTAATTTTCTTTGTTCTTTGTTCTAAAGGACAAAAGAAAGGAAACAGGGGTACATAATATTTGATACTCACTCCCTTTATATTGCACCCATGGGAGCAACTTTGAAATCCCTTCCAAGCTTTTTTTATATTCCCTTTTTGCACCTCATTACTTTCTTTGTATACCATTGGTCCACTTTTACCTGTATTTGTGTCACTCTTAACTCAGTTGTTGACCACAAGTAGAGTCTTCGCCAATGCCTCTACTTTCTCGGGAGACTAAGGAAATTTGGCATGTCTGTTACAACTCTCACCAACTTCTACAGATACGCCATAGAAAGCATACTTTCTGGTTGTATCATAGCTTGGTATGGCTCCTGCTCTGTCCAAGACTGCAAGAAACTACAAAGAGTCATGAATGAAGTCCAGTCCATCACTCAAACTAGCCTCCCATCCATTGCCACTGTCTACATTTCCTGCTGCCTTGGAAAAGCAGCCAGCATAATTAAGGACCCCACGCACCCTGGACATACTCTCTTCCACCTTCTTCCATCGGGAATAAGATACAAAAGTCTGAGATGACGCACCAACTGACTCAAAAACAGCTTCTTCCCTGCTGCCATCAGACTTTTGGATGGACCTATCTTGCATTAAGTTGATCTTTCTCTACACCCTAGCTATGACTGTAACACTACATTCTGCACTCTCTCCTTTCCTTCTCTATGTACAGTATGCTTTGTCTGTCTAGCAGGCAAGGAACAATACTTTTCACTTTATACTAATATATGTGACAATAATAAATCAAATCAAATTCCAAAGTCGGTACTGTTTTTGTATTATACCAAATAATTATACTTGCCTCTGTTTGGCTGTAGGATTACCCATTAACAGTCCCATTCAATTTTCAGCAGGCAAATCAATCTCCCTCCCTTTAAGGTTGGCTTTACTTAAGTTTATAACTTTGGCTTGTAGCTCTCCTGTATCGATTTTACTCCTAATATAGTGATTACTATTTGCAATACATTGTTAATTAATTCTGCTTCATTTGTACATCAATGTATCTAGAATGGACTATTCCCTTGTTGGTTCAAAGGTACAAAATACATTCTAGAAATTCAGACCTTTCTAACTGAACTGTTCCGGCTTTCCCAGTCTATGTGAGAATTGAAATCCCATAATAACCAAACTGATTTTGCTAAATGCTTCCCAGATATCTGTATTTAGACACTGCCCCACTACAGGCAGGATATTCCAGCAGTCGGCATTGTGGGAGGCGGGAGTGGAAAATTCCGAGTGTGGTTAAAAATCAGTTTTCCAACAGCGTAAAAGCAGGATTCAATTTTCACTCCTGACTTTCATGGCAGTCGCATTTCCCACCACACCACGTTGGGAACAACATTAGCATGCCTTTGCATCTCATGAATGCTCATTAAAATCCCAGCTCACGAGAATCACACACCCCACTCCAAATCTAATGGCCATGCCAGTGGCTAATTAGACCGGTGTGAATCACAACTGGACATAACTGATATACGCCTGGCAAACTGCACTTCACTAATGACTTCGAGGTTTGTGTGTGCAATAGTCACCTGCCTTTCATTGTGTTTCTCTCATGGTTGGTCTGGCTCTGTGCCAAGGCAACCCAGGCCAGGCTAGCTGGAAGACGACACAGAGTAGATGCAAGGAGGATGTTCCTGATGGTGGGGGTGTCCAGAACCAGGAGTCATGGTCTGAGGATAAAGGGTAGACTATTTAGTACAGAAATGAGGTGAGATCTCTTCACCCAGAGAGTGGTCAGCCTGTGGAAAGTAGTTGAGGCCAAAACATTGAGAAGTAGTTAGATGTAACATTTGAGGCAAAAGGGATCAAAGGATATGGGGGGAAGGTGGGATCAGGCTATTGAGTTGGATGATCAGCTATGATCATAATGAATGACAGAGCAGACTCAAAGGGCCGACTGGCCTCCTCATGCTCCTATCCTCTATGTTTCTATGGTTACGCTGGGAAGAGCAGAGAAGGCTAATTGAGGTGTTAAAAATTATGATGAACGTAGATAGGGTAGATAGGAAGGAACTTTTCCCCTTAGTAGAGGGGTCAATAACCAGGGGGCATAGATTTAAGATAAGGGGCAGGAGATTTAGAGGGGATTTGTGGTAAAACATTTTCACCCAGAGGGTGGTGAGAATCTGTAATTCACTGTATGAAAGGATGTTAGAAATGGGAACCCTTACAACATTTAAGAATCATTTAGATGAGCGCTTGAAACATCATAGCATATAAGGCTATGGACTAAGTTCTGGAAAATGGGATTAGAATAGAACAGTGCAGAGACATAGTGAGCTGAAAGGCCTCTTTTTGTGCTGTAAAACTCTACGATCCGGATTTTCCGCTGCGCTCACCCCAAGGCCGGAAATTCCCACCCAAGGTCAACGAACCTTTGAATGGTTCACCCCTGCCCGCTATGATTCCTGTGGCGGGCAGGACAGGAAAATTCCGTCCTATGACCTTCCCTCCAACATAAGGCCAGAAATGGAGATATTCTGCTTTCTACCCAGTTCGCTGTCCTTCGCCACGACTACATTTCCCAGCCGGCGCAGTGTGGCCCCTCTCTTGGTTTCAGGGGGTGATGATGCTTGTGGACCTAATGGGCCCTACTCACTCAATGAGTCCATGAAATATTGTTTTAAAATCTTCTGTAAAGCTTTCTTTGGCCATTGCGAGCTGGATGTCGATTCCAAGAGTCTCCCAGCCATTCCAGAAGGATTGGCAATCCTGGTACCAACACCACATGGACTGCAGCAGTGCAGGGAAATCACTCACCTCCACCTTCTTCAAGGCAGTCACAGAAACGGACAATAAATGTGGACCTTGTCAGCGACGGCCACATCGTGTGAAGGAATATTTTTTAAATGTTCATGGAACAACCTTCAATTTGTTAATTACAGTATAGAACTGTTGTATCTACAGCTCTTTAATAACATTTATAATTTCGCTGGCATTCACTTGCATGTATCCAGGTTACTGCACATGCATTAAAGTAAACAATCAGCTTTCACGCCACTCTGAAGCAGTTATCCGTCTTGAATTTGTACCTGCAGGCTATCAGTAGCAAGGTAATGCAAACAAAAACAAGAAGTTAAATAGACGTCTTGGGGGGAATTCGTTTGGATAGCTAATATTTTCGCTAACAAGAAAAACAGGTCTGTGTGCATTCTGAACAGAGTTGCAGATAATAGGTATAATCACTGTGTGGACCAATTGTAAATGTGAACAGCGGCAAGGTGATGACAGTAGGGCTGATGGATGCAATGACCTAATAGTATGCAAGTACCCAAATTATGATGTGGATTGAAGAAGGGGCTTAGAGCTCCGAAAGCTTGTGTGGCTTTTGCTACCAAATAAACCTGTTGGACTTTAACCTGGTGTTGTTAAACTTCTTACTGTGTGTACCCAAATTAGGCAGCAGAATGACACAATTAAGATCAGGGCTTCAGTTTTAGAATCTCTTCCAGGGATCAGCAGAAGTGGGAAGTATCAAGTGTTAACCCACATTAATAATTGGAGTGTAATATATCCCCAGTCTACGATTATTGCATTTGTCTCACTTGGGAACAGGTAGATTAGCTTTCCGAATTTAGCAACCTGTTCAACTGATTTGTTATTTACATTGATAAATTGTATCAACTTACAATTGGTACGGCACGGTGGCACAGTGGTTAGCACTGCTGCCTCACAGCGCCAGGGACCTGGGTTCGATTCCCCGCTTGGGTCACTGTCTGTGTGGAGTTTGCTCGTTGTCTGTGTGGGTTTGCTCCAGTTGCTTCCCACAGTCTGAAAGACCTACTGGTTAGATGCATTGACCCAAACAGGCGCTGGAATGTGGTGACTAGAGGAATTTCATGGTAACTTCATTGTGGTGTTAATGTAAGCCTTACCTGTGACTAATAAATAAACTTTAAATTGAATTTCCTGCACTCTTGCTAGTCACACAATCATATGTTGCAAGTTAAAGAGAAGAAATGTGAATTTCCTGATCGAACGACAAATGCTGATAAACAGCCTGTTGTTCAGCAAATTCCCTCAATGGGCCCATTGTGTGTTGAGCGAGTGAGGCCAAAGCACTTCCATTTATCAGCATTTCGGCAAAATGTTGTGAATGGATAGCCACACCGGGAATAATTTTTAAAGTTGTAGTTTTGTATTTATAGTTTAGTTGATTACCATTGGCAAGTGACTGAGCAAAATGAATTTATGTGGCAGAGGGGAACTCAAGTGATTCTTACCACTGATATTTGTCATCGGGTATTTGTGCTTAAGACCATAAAACCTCAGATGATAATAAGATGGACGAGTGGAAGTAGGCCATTCGGCCCATCAAGTCACCTCTGCCATTCAACGAGATCAACGGATCTGATATGATAATCCTCAACTCCACTTTCCCGCCTTATCACCATAACACTTGATTTCCTAACTGAATAAAAATATGTCTTGGGCGGCACGGTAGCACAGTGGTTAGCACTGCTGCTTCACAGCTCCAGGGACCTGGGTTCAATTCCCAGCTTGGGTCACTGTCTGTGTGGAGTTTGCACATTCTTCCTGTGCCTGCGTGGGTTTCCTCCGGGTGCTCCGGTTTCCTCCCACAGTCCAAAGATGTGCAGGTTAGGTTAATTGGCCACGCTAAATTGCCCCTTAGTGTCCCAGGATGCATAGGTTAGAGGGATTAGCAGGTAAATATGTGGGGATATGGGGATAGGGTGTGGGTGGGATTGTGGTCGGTGCAGACTCAATGGGCCAAATGGCCTCTTTCTGCACTGTAGGGTTTCTATGATCTTTCTATGATTCTATGATGTCTATTTCAGCCTTGAACATAGTTAATGACGCAACCTCTACAGCCTCTGTGGTAAAGAATTCCACGGATTCACTATCCTCTGAGAGAAGAAATTCTTCCTCAACTCTGTCTTACTCTTTGATTATGCCCTCTGGTCCTAGACTCTCCCACAAGGAGAAACAATTCTCAGCATCTACCCTGTCAAGCCTCTGAGAATCCTATTTGTCTCATTAAGGTCACCTCTCATTTTTCTAAATTCCAAAAAGGCTCAACCTACTCAATCTCTCCTCATAAGAAAATCCCTCCATACCCAGGATCAATCTAATGAACCTTCTCTGGACTGCCTCCAATGCCAATATATCTCTGCTTAAATAAGGGGACCAAAACTGTTCACAGTATTCCAAGTGTGGTCTAACTAGTAACTTCCCTCTTTATATACTCCATTCCCTTTGAAATAAAGGGCAACATTCCATTTGCCTCCCCAATTACCTGCTGAACTTTCATGCTAGCTTTTTGCGATTTATGCACAAGGACCCCCAAATCTCTCAGTGCTATATCTTTCTGCAGCCTTTCTCTATTTACATAATATTCAGCTCCTTTATTCTTCCTACCAAAGTGCATAAATTCACATTTTCCTACATTATATTTCATCTGCCAAGTTTTTGATTTGATTTGATTTATTATTGTCGCATGTATTAGCACACAGTGTAAAGTATTATTTCTTGCGCACTATACAGACAAAGCATACCATTCACAGAGAAGGAAATGAGAGAGTGCAGAATGTAGTCTTACAGTCATAGCTAGGGTGTAGGGAAAGATCAACTTAATACAAGGTAGGCCCATTCAAAAGTCTGACGGCAGCAGGGAAGAAGCTGTTCTTGAGTCAGTTGGTAAGTGACCTCAGACTTTTGTATCTTTTTCCCGACAGAAGAAGGTGGAAGAGGGAATGTCCGGGGTGCGTGGGGTCCTTAATTGTGCTGGCTGCTTTGCCGAGACAGTGGGAAGTGTAGACAGATCCATTGGATGGGAGGCTGGTTTGCGTGATGGATTGGGCTACATTCATGACCTTTTGTAGTTCCTTGCGGTCTTGAGCAGAACAGAAGCCATACCAAGCTGTGATACAACCAGAAAGAATGCTTTCTATGGTGCATCTGTAAAAGTTGGTGAGAATCATAGCTGACATGCCAAATTTCCTTAGTCTTTTGAGAAAGTAGAGGCGTTGGTGGGCTTTCTTAACTATAGTGTCGGCATGGGGGGGGGGGGGGGGGGGAACAGGACAGGTTGTTGGTGATCTGGAGACCTAAAAACTTGAAGCTCTCAACCTTTTCTACTTCGTCCCCGTTGATGTAGACAGGGGCATGTTCTCCACTATGCTTCCTGAAGTCGACGACAATCTCCTTTGTTTTGTTGACATAGAGGGAGAGACTATTGTTGCCGCGCCAGTTCACCAGATTCTCTATCTCAATCCTGTACTCTGTCTTGTCATTGTTTGAGATCTGACCCACTACGGTGGTGTCGTCAGTAAACTTGAAAATCCAATTGGAGGGCAATTTGGCCACACAGTCATGGGTGTATAATACAGCCTTGTGGGGCACCAGTGTTGAGGATGATCGTGGAGCAGGTGTTGTTGCCTATCCTTACTGATTGTGGTCTGAGTTAGGAAGTTCAGGATCCAGTTGCAGAGGGAGGTGCTGAGGTCCAGGCCACGGAGTTTAGAGATAAGTTTTGTGAGAATAATGGTGTTGAAGGCTGCGCTCTAGTCGATAAATAAGAGTCTGACATAGGTGTGTTTGTTATTTAGGTGTTCCAGGGTTGAATGCAGGGCCAGAAAGATGGCGTCTGCTGTGGACCTGTTGTGGCAGTAGGCAAGCTGTAGTGGGTCCAGGTAGTCCAGGAGGCTGGAATTGACTCATGCCTTGACGAGCCTTTCGAAGCACTTCATAATGATGGATGTCAGAGCCACCGGACGATAGTCATTGAGCCACGCTGCTTGGTTTTTCTTAGTACCGGGATGATGGTCATCTTCTTAAAGAAGTTAGGGACTTCAGATTGTTGTAAAGAAAGGTTTTGCCCATTTTCTTAACCTGTCCCTTTGTAGACTCTTTGTATCAACCTCACACTTGCCTTCCTACCTATTTTTGTGTCATCCACAAACTTGACAATAATACATTCACTTCCCTCATCCAAGTCATTAAAATATTTTGTAAATAATTGTGGCCCCTGCATTGATCCCTGCGGCACTCTGCTTGTCACAAGTGGCCATCCTGAAAATGCTCCTCTTATCCCAATTCTCCATCTTCTATCAGTTATCCAATCCTCTATGCATGCTAATATAGTACCCAACACCAAGCGCACTTGTCTTATTAAGTAGTGTTTTGGGTGATACCTTATTGAACGCTTTTTGGAAGTCCAAGTATATTACATCCACAGGTTCCCCTTTATCTGTTCTGCTTGTTACTACCTCAAAGAATTCTCATAAAATTGTCAGGTATTGTGGCACTGCTGCCTCACAGTGCCAGGGACCCAGATTCAACCCCGGCCTTGGGTGAGTGTCTGTGTGGATTTTGCACATTCTCCTTGTATCTGCATGGGTTTACTCCGGTTGCTCCGGTTTCCTCCCACACTCCAAAGATGTGCATGTTAGGTTGATTGGCCATGCTCAATTGCCCCTTAGTGTCCACGATGTATAGGTTAGGGGGGGATTAGCATGGGTAAATACATGGGGCTATGGGGATAGGGCCTGGGTAAGATGCTCTGTTGGAGAATTGGTGCAGACTCAATGGGCCGAACGGCATTGTAGGGATTCTATGATTCTATGATTTCCTCTTCATGAAGCCATGCTGATGCTGCTTGATTATATTATGTATTTCTAAATGCTATTACATCCTTTATAATAGATGCTCACATTTCCCCAATGACAGAAGTTCAGCTAACTGGCCAATAGTTAGCTTTTTTTGCCTCCCTCCTTTTTTTTGAATATGATTGTTACATTAGCAGTTTTCCAATCCTCTGGGACTTTTCCACAATTTAAGGGTTCTTGGAAGATTACCGCCAATGCATCGACTATCTTTTTTGCTACTTCTTTAATATCCTAGGATCCAACCAATCAGATCCAGGGGTCTGAAAATTGGTATCAATATCTATCTTGAATTGGATACAGTTCATGCTGGTGCTAATGTGAACTTTCTTATTGAACGCCTCCAGTTCATATGGTCTTGGTGCTCTCACAGTTCTGTTTGGAAGGGAGTTCCAGGTTTTTGCTCAGTGACAGTGAAGGAATGGAGATATAAGTCAGTCAGGATAGATGTGGCTTGGTAGGAAACTTAGAAGCGGTGGTGTTCAAATACACATGCTGTCTTTGCCTAGTGGGTGGCGGAGGTTGCACGTTTGGAGGGCGCTGTCAAAAGAAGTTTGAAAAGCTGCTGTAGTGCATCTTGTAGATGGTGCACCCTGCTGTCACTTTATGTCTGTGGTGAAGGAAATTAATATCTAAGTGGGTGAAGGGGGCACCAGTCAAGAAGTCTCCTTTGTTCTGGATGGTACTGAGCTTCCTGAGTATTATTAGAGCTGCATTCGTCCAGGCAAATGGAGAGTATTCCATCACATTCCTGACTTACTTCCTCCTTAATGGAGGACCGGCTCAGTGGAGATCTTGTAGCCACAGCATTTATCTGATAAGTTTGTGGTCAGTGGTGACCTCAGAATGATGATGGTGGTAGATTTGGCCATCATGTCTGCACCAGCTCTCCAAACAAGCATTATGACTCAGTGCCATTTCCCTGCCTTTTCAAAGAACAAAGAACAGAGAACAAAGAAAATTACAACACAGGAAAAGGCCCTCCGGTCCTCCAAGCCTGCACCAACCATGCTGCCTTAACTGAACTAAAACCGCCTACCCTTCTGGGGATCATATCCCTCCATTCCCATCCTATTCATGTATTTGTCAAGACGCCCCTTAGAAGTCACTATCGTATTTGCTTCCGCTACCTCCCTCGGCAGCGAGTTCCAGGCACCTCTGTGTAAAAGACTTGCTTCGCACATCTCCTTTAAACCTTGCCCCTCGCACCTTAAACCTATGCCCCCTAGTAATTGACTCTTTCACCCTGGGAAAAAGCTCCTGACTATCCACTCTGTCCATGCCCCTCAGAATCTTGTAGACTTCTATCAGGTCACCCCTCAACCTCCATCGTTCCAGTGAGAACAAACCAAGTTTCTCCAACCTCTCCTCATAGCTAATGACCTCCAGGCAACATCCTGGTAAATCTTTTCTGTACCCTCTCCAAAGCCTTCACATCCTTCTGGTAGTGTGGTGACCAGAATTGAACACTATATTCCAAGTGCGGCCTCATTAAGGTTCTATAAAGCTGCAATATGACTTGCCAATTTTTAAACTCAGTGCCCCGGCTGATGAAGGCAAGCATGCCGTATGTCTTCTTGACTACCTTCTCCACCTGCGTTGCCACTTTCAGTGACCTGTGTACCTGTACACCCAGATCCCTCTGCCTATCAATACTCTTAAGGGTTCTGCCATTTACTGTATATTTCCTATCTGTATTAGACCTTCCAAAATGCATTACCTCACATTTGTCCAGATTAAACTCCATCTGCCATTTCTCTGCCCAAGTCTCCAATTGATCTATATCCTGCTGTATCCTCTGACGGTCCTCATCGCTATCCGCAAATTCACCAACCTTTGTGTTGTCTGCAAGCCTACTAATCAAACCAGTTACATTTTCCTCCAAATCATTTATATATATTACAAATGGCAAAGATCCCAGCACTGATCCCTGAGGAATGCCATTTGTCACAGCCCTCTATTCAGAAATGCACCCTTCCACTGCTACCCTCTGTCTTCTATGACCAAGCCAGTTCTGTATCCACCTTGCCAGCTCACCTCTGATCCTATGCGACTTCACCTTCTGCACCAGTCTGCCATGAGAGACTTTGTCAAAGGCCTTACTGAAGTCCATGTGGACAACGTCCACCGCCCTACCCTCATCATCCCTGTACCATTACACATTGCTTCCATTCAAGTAACCATCTAATGCCCTCTGAAATGCCTCAATTGAACCTGCCTCCACCACACATTCCAGACCCAAACCACTCATTACATGAAGAATTTTTTTCTCGCATTATATTTGAATTGTTTTGTGGTCCTGTAAGATTCTCTAGTTCTAATTTTTCACATCTACCTTTCCAATTTAGTTACATGACACAGGAAATAATGCACATTTCTAGAATAAAAAACACAGGTCCTGTTTAACACTGCTACGGCCATGAAAAGATAAGAGAAGGGCTCAAGTTGTATTGCCCCATTTGTACTGCCCTAACCTGAATACAAACAGGTATTTGCTTCCGCTACCTCCCTCGGCAGCGAGTTCCAGGCACCCACCACCCTCTGTGTAAAAGACTTGCCTCACAAGTCCACCTGCAAAAACATTTCTTTGAACCATAGAATGAAGTAAATCTATAACTTTGTACAGTGCCAATCACTTGTTGAAATTTCCAGTTAATATTGATGTTCCTTTATTATTCTGATTGCTACCAACATACTATCATTTAATGTGACATGGTGACTCTCGCTGAGCTAATGCTGAAGTGGGATGAGTGCTGACATGTTATTAACACTGAAAGGAATGGATTTTTGGGCTGAGGGAGTGGTGGTAGCCAAACTATTTCAACCTTTCAATGTCATAAGCATATTCTACAGTCAACTAACCAGTGAACCGTACATTTTCCAACAAGTCATGTGGGCAACCCTTTGAGTATTAGAGCTGCTTTCGTGACTGAGAGCATTTAAAAAATATTTCTTGACGGTATAATTTTCTCTGAATTCAGCCAAGCGACTTCGATACAATTAAAATCGAAAATTCTGAATTCACTGAGTTTGAACAAAAGACCATGGCAGACACTCTTGTAACTGAGGTACCTCTATATACCTCTGGGCTTAAACTTAAAAATCAATCATCTGTCAGCAAATGTGCATAATTTGCAATGAAGCCTTTAAGATCAAACCACAGGGCCAAACCATCTGAGAGTCAGATTTTGCTCCCTCATGTATTTCCCAAGAACCAAAACAACACAAACAAAACACAAACCACCATCAGTGTGAGAGCTGCCATCACAGACAGGATAAATTCACTCAACTCTGCTGACACCACAAAACGATCTGGCAGGATATGAAAATGACAGTAGATGTGCAAGGACAAATTCTTCTCCGCATACTGCCAGTCACTTTTTACATTTCTGGTGCTTATTGTAAAACTGCAGGAGCATTGTCTGCTATCTCCCATCCATTTAAATCAACAAATAGAAAATCACAGGCAATATACACACAGTTATCCAATATGTGCTAGTTTATTGTAAGGGCCTGCTGATAGCACAAGGCCTCACAAGATTTCCTTCAAAACTTTTAACTATGAATGATCTTTTTAATTACAGAACTAAATGATGCATGTGCTGGAAGAGCTCACCCAGGAGACCCTCCAGTACCTTGTATCACACATTAATGCGGTACCCCTTAACCTCCTGTTCATTGGCAAAATGTATGTAATGATTCACATGATCCACATGGGGTGGCACAATGGTTAGCATTGTTGCCTCACAGTGCCAGGGACCCAGGTTCGATTCCGGCCCCGGGTGACTGTCTGTGTAGAGTTTGCACGTTCTCCCTGTGTCTGCGTGGGTTTCCTCTGGGTGCTCTGGTTTTTTCCCACATTCAAGGGTGTGTGGGTTAGGTTGATTAGCCATGCTAACTTGCCCCTGAGTGTCAGGGGATTTAGCAAGGTAATACTTGGGGTTATGGGGATTGGGCCTGGGTAGGATTGTTGTCGGAGCAGGCTCAATGGGTTGAATGGCCTCCTCCTGCACTGCAGGGATTCTATGATTCTAATTATGTCAAACTGAAGTCAGTGGATATCAGGGAAACCTCTCCACGTCCCTCGTACAAAAGAGAATGGTTGTGATGTCGGAGGTCAATCATCTCATTTAGAGGACATCACTGCAGGAGTTCTTCACGATCATGTCCTAGGCTCAGCAGTTCTTCAGCTGCTTCATCAAAGACCTTTCCTCCATCATTAGGTCAAAAGTGGGGATGTTCACTGATGTTCAGCACTTTTTGCAACTTCACAGACATTGAAGCAGTCTGTGTACATGATCAACAAGACCTGGACTGGGCTGATATGTAGAAAGTAACATTCATGCCACACAAGTACCACACAAGTACCAGGCAATGACCATCTCCAACAAGAGAGAATTTAACCATCTCCCCTAGTTTGATATTCAATGACATTATGGATGCTGAATCCCTCATTATCAACATCCTGGGTGTTACCATTGACCAAAAATTGAACTGGACTAGCCATATAAATATTGTAGCTACCCAAGCAGGTCAGAGGCTGGGAATTCTGTGGCAGGTAACTCACTGCTTGACTCCCCAAAATCTGTCCACAATCTACAAGGTTCAAGTCAGGAGTGTGACGGAATACCCTCCACTTGCCTGGATGAGTGTATCACTCAAGAAGCTCAACACCATCAAGGATAAAGCAGCCCATTTGATTGGCACTCCATCCACCACCTTAAATATTTACTCCCTCCACTACTGATGCACAGAGGCAGCAGTGTGTACCATTTACATGTTGCTGTGCAGCAACTCACCAAAGATCCTCAGACAGCACCTTCCAAACCTACTTGGAAGTTCCCCTCCAAGCCACACGTCATCCTGTCTTGGAACTATATTGCTGTTCCTTCATTGTCGCTGGGTCAAAATCCAGCTCCCTCCCTAACAGTACTGTATCATAGAATCATAGAATCATAGAATCCTACAGTGCAGAAGGAGGCCATTCGGCCCATTGAGTCAGCACCGACCACAATCCCACCCAGGCCCTATCTACATAACCCCATGCATTTATTCCTAGCTAGTTCCTCTGACACTAAGGGGCAATTTAGCATGGCCAATCCACCTAATCCATATCTTTGGACTATGGGAGGAAACCAGAGCACCCGGAGGAAACCCACGCAGACATGGGGAGAATGTGCAAACTCCACACAGACAGTGACCCAAGTCGCGAATCGAACCCGGGTCCCTGGTGCTGTGAGGCAGCAGTGCTAACCACTGTGCCACCATGCCGCCCAAAAATTGCGATGAACTGTCCGTCGGGGAATTGAATCCCGGTCTCCCGTGTGACAGGCAGGGATACTAACCACCATACTAACGAGGAAGTGAAGGCGCACTTACACCACAGGGACTGCAGCGGTTCAAGAAGGTGCCACACCACCACATTCTCAAGGGCAATCAGGTATGGGTATTAAATGCTGGCCTAGCCAGTGACGTCCACGTCTCCTAAATGAATAAATATTTTAGAAAAATGCTTATCCCAATCCAAGAAGGGTAGAATGAGAGCGTTAAGCTGAATGAAAGAAGAAGCAGGCAAAATGGAGAGTGTCAAAATCATGCTGTGCAGGTGAAAACAGGATTAAAGTATTAGCTGGCAGTTTACAATTTAATGGATTATGAACCAAATCATGAGGTTAATCATTTGACCAGTTATAAGTGATCACAGTTCAAGTGGTTTACAGGTCAAATTCAGATTAGCTGAATAATTTAACCAAGGATTTTATTGAGAAAAAGCAGCTTGGAATTTGGAATGCTGGCACGTGTTCATACACCAATACATTAGGGTAACTTTCAACTCCTGTATAAAAGTAATGGGACTGGGTTCCAGGTGAAATAAGATTCCTTTTTTTTATAGGTTGACCTCCTGAAACATTGAAAACTTAGCTTATAGTTTTTTTTATATTCTTGCATGATTGACCCAGTTGCAGTGAGTGCTGTATAAGGCATTGGGTGGGATACTTGCTGATGCAACCTTTCTTAAAGAGCTATTCTCTTTTAAATAAAAGCATCTTGCACGAAAATAAACCGCACTTTCCAAAACTAAATCGTGGAAGAAATAAGATAACTTCCCTCTTTGAAGATGGCTCCACTACAAGTGTTTTAAAGCAAAGTGTGCAGATAGCTAATGATGGGGCAAAGGGAATAGATGATGCACAAGAGGCCAGGTTTGGAAAATGCTATTCTCAGAGACTGGTGAGCTGCAGTTGCTCCAGGGTTAGGAGGCATACATCCATGAAGGGAGTTAAACACAATGATACATATTTTAAATTGAATGTATTGACCAGTCAAGAACTAATGTAAGTTGGCAAGGAGTGGGAACATAGGACTTAGGAGGAGTAGTCGACCATTCAGCCCTTCGAGTCTGCTCCACCATTGAATAAGATCATGGCTGATCTGGTTGTGGTCTGAATTCCACTTTCCTCTCTGCCTCTTGTAATCTTTGACTCCCTCGGCTATCAAAAATGTGTCCACCTCAGCCTTGAATACATTCAATGACTCATCCTCCACTACGCCTCGGGGAAAAGAATTTCATACACTAATGACCCTCTGAGAGAAAGCAATTCTCCTCATCTAATTGTGTCTCCCAGTAGTCTTCCCCATGAGTGGAAACATCCTCCTGGTAAAAACCTCAGGATGTTATATGTTTCAATAAGATCACCTCTCATTCTTCTGAACTCCAATGAGGTATAGGCTGCTGGGTGGGCAGATCTGGTATGGGCTGAGGTATAGGTATATTTTGTGTGAGCTGAAGGTTATGGAAGGTAGAGCATTAAGGCAGAAACCAGATTGCAAGCCATTGGAATAGTCAGGTTGGGAGATAACAAAAACATGGGTGAGGGATTCAGCTGCAAGAAGGCTGAGACAAGGACAGAACAGAGGTAGAAACAGAGAGCCTTTACTAAAACAAATTGTCAAAACTTTTCATCTTGCGCTCATCAGGACAATCACAAGAATACTATTGGCAGGGGAAGCAACAACTTTATACTGTATGAGGAGAGAATCCTGATTGGTTGGTAGAGACACTGCGATGGAGAATGTACCAGTTGATGGTGACTGACGGTTAACTGCCATGCAATTTTTGAAATTTAAGCTCGGTAACTTGACTCTGATTAGTCAAGGCCTTGTCCTGTGGAATGAACTAGTGAATGACCATCACTTATTTTGTTTATCTGAAACAGGTGCAATCTGTGCACATGTTCTTTCTGTCTACAGAGATCCGGGCCCTGTGTATTAATATATGTAGCTTCTAATACACACAAATGTGCTATCTGTGAGACTGACTGTCAATCTTAAATTGGTTGTTATCTTAGTTTTTGGTACACTGAGCATTATTTAATAAATTCTGTTCAATTGCAGAATCAAATCTAATATTTGACTGTGTCTTGTACCATAGATCCCTATAGGAGGCCATTTAGCCCATCGAGTCTGTACCAACCACAATCCCGCCTTGGCCCTATTTCCATAACCCCACACATTCACCCTGCTAATTCCCCTGACACTGAGGGGCAATTTAGCATGGCCAATCAACCTAATCCGCACATCTTTGGACAGTGGGAGGAAACCGAAGCACCCGGAGGAAACTCACACAGACACAGGGAGAACGTGCAAACTCCACACAGGCAGTGACCCGAGGCCAGAATTGAACCTGGGTCCCTGGCGCTGAGAGGCAGTTGTGCTAACCACTGTGCCACCGTGCCACCCACTGCGTTTGGATTGAGTACGGTCGGTATCTTGCTCACTGTGAGCAACAGAAGGGACATGCTGTTTGATATGATTTATCAATTTTTGGAATGTACAGTCCACATACCTAGCATTACACCCACATTGGAATTCATAGACCACATTACTCATTTGTCTGATAGGCAGATTGTCTTTCTGGCTTGACAGCAGGGTCTTGGTATTGGTGAATACTGCTCAATTAGGGACTGCATTGTAGCAGCATGACACAACTAGCTAAACCTGTTGCTCAAATATGTGAGAGACTGTCTTTTTTGATGGAGAGGCTATGGACTCAGTTGCAAGGTTAAGTAGGATGCTACAGTCTGGATCACTCTAACACAGTTGCCAGAGTGAAGGATAGAACTGGGGGCAAAGATACGGAGGCGAAAACTAATGGCTTCAATCTTCCCAATTTTACTAACTGCAAATTATACCTCACCCAGGACCAAACATTGAGCAAACTGTGGAGAATTTTGGAAAAAATGATGGAGAAACAGAACTGTCTACAATATATATTCTTTATCCATTTTTATTATTCACTCTATATCCAAAGAATGGTGAGAATATGGACCTCCTCTCTTCTTTTCTTATTTAAATCTATCACGATAACCATATTCCTTTCTCCATGAAATGCTTCCCCTTAAATGTATCTATACTATTGCTTCAACCATTCCCTGTGGTATAGAGTTCCATCGTTATTGATTCTTAGTTAGAGAAAGTATTCATTCTTTCAAGTCGAAAGATTGAGATAATAGGATTTATTTTGCATTGCCCTAACAAAGGTGCCTTGTTCTTTGCTGTGAATCTATAACTAGCTTAACCTACGGTCCTTGAAAATGATGAAGGTACAACCATCCAATGGATGGCATGGTAGCACAGTGGTTAGCACTGCTGCCTCACAGCGCCAGGGACACGGGTTTGATTCCTGGCTTGGGTCACTGGCTGTGCAGAGTCTGCAAGTTCTCCCCGTGTCTGCATGGGTTTCCTCCCACAGTTTGAAAGATCTGCTGATTAGGTGCATTGGCTATGCTAAATTCTCCCTCAGAGTACCTGAACAGGCGCTGGAGTGTGGCGACTAGGGGATTTTCACAGTAACTTCATTGCAGTGTTAATGTAAGCCTAGTTGTGACACTAATAAATAAACTTTGAAACTTATTAAACAATGGGAATTTTGGGGAATTGTAGTTCCTGTGAAGCATCAGCTCTGTGCCCCAATTCCTCTTTGCTGCTTTCAGATCCTGAGTAATCTCCAGCACAACAAAGAGAGATTCGAAGTCTGCAGTGTTCAGAGAACAGTTACAGAGTGCAGGGTATACCAGCTACAGAAGGTACGTTCCATGGTTCTCAGTAGAGTGTTCACTTTTGTTGGTGAAGGTGCACAACTTTGAGAATCCCCCCAACAGAACTAAAAGCATGTGTCCCTAAAATCTTTGAAATGCCTATTTGATCATTTAAATCCAGAAACAATCAAAATCCCACAGTGCCCATCGGCCACAGAACATTTGCAACAAGCCATTAGCTATCTGATGTACCTTCCAATGTGGAATTCATTAATGTTTATTTATTAGTGTCACAAGTAGGCTTACATTAACACTGCAATGAAGTTACTGTGAAAATCCCTAGTCACCACATTCCGGCGCCTGTTCGGGTACACTGAGGGAGCATGGCCAATGCACCTAACCAGCACGTCTTTCAGACTGTGGGAGGAAACCGGAGTGCCCCGAGAAAACCAACGCAGACACAGGGAGAACGTGCAAACTCCACACAGACAGTGACCCAAGCTGGGAATTGAACCCTCCCTGGCGCTGTGAGGCAGCAGTGCTAACCACTGTACCACCGTGCCACACTGGATTGAACTTCTATTGAAAACTGTGTTTTCCATCTCAGTAAAATTCCTTTCATTTAATCATAAACTATTAAAGAAAACATTAAAAGCAGGTTTAAAAAACAATTAATACTTGTTGGAAATTTTTATGTGTGTGTTGCTATTAGTTTTAATACACCCCATGATATTGCCCCATTGACCCTCATCATCAAGGCTCCTATGTGAAAATGGCCACTGGGGTGAGGTGACAGAGTACATAGTACCCATGGGATTACAATCCAATAAATCACCAACAGCTTCAACAGAAAAGGAGCAGAAAATTGGCAAGATTCAGCCTACTAGACTTGTGTGCATTTTTATTTGATAGTAAATCTTGTCTTATCACCATACTAATCACCTTTATTGATTATTTAGTGCTGAAGTAGAATAAACCAGTGCCAACATGTTCTGATTGGGGTAAAAAATTAACTGGATATAGTTTATAGTGCATGGATTTCATTGGCCAAATCTGCAAGGGCAAAGTTAATTGTTTCATCAGTAGGCGTATTAGAGGAAATTTTATTATATCTGGTTTCTACCTTCAATCTCTATGCACCCATGACCTCTTGTAGACAATGACCTTTCCAACTTTTATGTGAGTTGGATCAGAGTCAAAATCAAACATTAACTTGATGTGGGGCAGGATTCCTGCAGAGCAAGAACAATCAGCTGCTCATTCACAGTAACCCTTTCTTTGACCAGAGAACAACCACAGATTGGCACACATTTACAGTGAGAGAGCTTTCCATTTTTAGTGCAAGTGGCTTGCAAATTGCATAATATGTATTATCTTCAGTAATAAAAACAGTTGGTTTAGTTCAGTTTGGTTACCACTGTGAAGAACCTCAGTTGTCATGTCTTAACTTTGGACCAGTCTCTGAATAAGCTTTGGAAGTGTTTGTGAGCAGGCTGATGGACATCTTTGCTGGACCTTATTTACCCGATCTTACTTTCAGACAAATGCCATTCTAGCCAAGGATCATTGGAGAGCAATTTTCTTGGATTGCCCACTCCTTGGGCAAGGGATCATCTTCTTCTTTATTCCTCTTCATTAAGGCAGATCTGACCTACCATTTCATGAACTGCATCACCAGTGGGACAAGCAGGCAGTTTGCACATTCACTCCAGCCAGAACTGGGATCAAACCCTATGCTATTAGCACCAATCTGATCCACTGCCATCCATCCAACTATAATCTACCAAGGAGTCCAAGTTGCTGTGGCAATAAGCATTTTTACATGCATGTTGTAGCCTGGAGCTATGTATACCATTGGTAGAAGCTCCAATTATATTTTCATCACATGGCTGACCACCAATTTTTCCCACTCTTACTTCCTGCCATTGACATATGTTGGAAGGAATTATAAGTTGATGCTCAAACTGTTTGGCCACATTATGAAAGCACCTGCCTTGGCCAACAAGTCCTGGATTGGGACCTGAACCTGGAGCTTCTGGCTTAGAGGCAGGGACCCTACCCACTGGGCCAAAAGGCCCAGGGATATCAGGGCTAATGTTAATGCTTTGCTCAGTGCCCAAGTATATTCAGTGCAGAGTAATGGTCAAATAACCTTGATCAATTCAATCTTTTCTTTCACTATAAAAACATTGATTATTTTACCATTGATTGTTAATTGTGTTTCTCTCCTTCCTTCTTGAAGGAATTGTCTCGAGTGAGATGGTTTCACAGGGAGTGGGAGTGGTGTACTGACAGCACACTGGCATCTCACCCAGATGGTATGTTTCCTGTATAAGCTGGGGGACTGTATCAACAGGTTACTTATATCTTTGAGCTATCAATACCAAATTGTGAACCAGACATTATCTGATATCCTTATACAGATAATTTCCAGTGAAGATCATCAGAGAAGCATTTACAAGCTGGAAATCATAGAATCATTGAATCATTGAGCCTGCACCAACAACAATCCCACCCAGGCCCTATCCCCATAACCCCACATATTTACCCTGCTAATTCTCCTGACACTAAGGGGCAATTTAGCATGGCCAATCAACCTAATTTGCCCATCTTTGGACTGTGGGAGAAAACCAGAGCACTCGGAGGAAACCCACGCAGACACAGGGAGAACGTGCAAACACCACACAGACTGGCACCCAAGGCTGGAATTGAACCTGGTGCTGTGAGGCAGCAGTGCTAACAGTGCCACTGTACCGCAGGTTGCCTTTTCCGCTGCAGAGCCCAATGTCACTAACTATGCACCTTAATTGCTGTCCTAGCTGAGACATACTAGCTTAACATTTATCACAGCTTGAACTAGAGACTTTGACTGGAATTTTATCACCTCGCTCACCCTAGAATCAGGGCGGGCGAGCCTCGCAGAACAGCATTCTCCATTGGCCTCGGGTGGGATCTTATGGGACTCAGGCGGGTGAGGTCGTAAAATACCAGCCTTTAACTTTATTTGGCTCAGTATAACATCAGGTAATGCATTTATTAAATTCAGGAGCTCTTCTTATGATTTTGTTAATGTCACGTTAACACGATGACGATCTGTGGCAGAAGTCCATTCCATCAGTTTTCCATTTGTGTTTTTTTCCCATTCACATCACCCATCTATTTATCCCCACGTGTTTTAATTTAAATAAAGATAAAAGTCACCATAGTCCCAGAAGACTATAGGCTGCTGGTGATTTAACCTGAGGACACCGCACCTCAGGCAAGGGGCAAGAGAAGTTGAGCCTTCATGAATAACCTCAGCTGGTACTGGAATTGAACCCAAGCTATTGGCGTCACTCTGCATCGCTAACCAGCTGACATGCAGACCAAGCTAAGCCGACTCCCTTAATTTAAATGAAGCTATAATGATGGCCAGTGGTTGTAAATTCTGAAACCACAGTTATACCCACACTGCGGCTGACCACCGCACGCTACTTTAATGGTACAGCTTCATTTGAGACAGCCACATTTATGTGAGACTGGAATGTGAGCTTGCAATTGCCTGCTGATTTTCACACAACTGGGGAGTGCACCTCCTGTAGCAGGGTAGCAGATGGCCATGCACTTTTATTCAATTGTTGGCTTCCCCATGATCCAAGGTGCAATCGCTGGCGAGCATGGTTCTTTGTGATTCAGAGAAAATCTCCTCGATAGGAAGTGGTTTTACTGTACAAATCCCCAGCTTCAGACTGTGCTTCCCCCGAGTGGCTACGATTCTGGTGCTTCTCCCAGGTGCCACATTCAGTTTAGGAAAAGGTTAGCGGCTTATGTTTTACAAATGGCTCATAAGACTGAGGTGGCAGCTTTTGAGGGGTGGCATGGTGGCACACTGGTTAACATTGCTGCCTCACGGTGCCAGGGACCCGGGTTCGATTCCAAGCTTGGGTCCCTGTCTGTGTGGAGTTTGCACATTCTCCCCGTGTCTGTGTGGGTTTCCTCCGCTTTCCTCCCACAGTCCAAAGACATGCTGGTTAAGTGCATTGGCCATGCTAAATTCTCCCTCAGTGTACCCGAACAGGCGCTAGAGTGTGGCGACTAGGGGATTTTCACAAGGGATTTTACCTTAATCGCAGTGTGAATGTAAGCCTACTTGGGGCTAATAAATAAACTTCTCTAATTGCAGCTGGTCTGTCTGTCTCTCCCTCTCTTTTGGCCTTTCCCATGTTACGTGGGGTCACCACAAATTACCCTTCTCCAATTCCATTCATATCAACCATCATTTCTGCATTTGCCGGGGGCGACGGATTACAGCCAGATGCCCTTCCTGCCACTAACCCTCCCATTTCTTACTTGCAGCCTGCCTGAAGCAGGAATCAGTTACAGGCTGCATCACTGGAGCTTGTCGCTGGGCAGCCGAGCAGACAACTTTACTATAAATATCAGTTTGACTTGCCTACGTAATCCAATTCTCCACATGGAAATTATAGGCCAGTGTTTATTTTAAAGACATTGGCAACCATTTTAGTTGCACAATACCAGAAGCACAGGTGCGGTACAGAAATCTGTTCTAGATCCACTCACAACAACATCTAAACAGGCAATCGTCACATGAACACGAGCTGATTTTGAGTTCGTTTCCTAATATGTATTTCAACATTTTCTTGAGCATGTGGTTAATGCTTCCTTTTTGCAGGGTTAAACCTAGAACATTCCCTGTACTGTGGAGACGGACTTTAAAGGGATGAGTCAATTTATGTTAAGCAATTCCAGGAGGAAGCCTTCAATGGCCATACACATTATCATAGTGATAACTGAGCGATGCTATTTGAGATCAGGTATAAATATACAATGGAACAATAAAACATTCCTCAAGAAACTTCTTGCACAACAATATTTCAGAGTCAATAATTAACAATGATCATAATGGAATGTGAAAGGACTGTTGCTGACATTCAACATTAAAAATCCAGGCCTCAATGGCAAGCAGGGATACAGCATCTTTACTATTATTGTGAAATTCACCTGTGGCAAGAGGCAGAATTGGCAAAAGCTGTTGGTCTCAGGAGGATCAGATTTGTTGGGTGGGATAAGGCTCTGAGCAGTTAACAAGGTCATCCATGAAGCAGCCACCAAACTCAAGGGCATTCACTGGTGCCACATAAGGTCCTGAGGAGTCTTGACAGAGCGGATGTGGAGCAGATGTTTCCCCTAGTGGGAGAATCTAGAACGAAGGTTCACTGTTTAAAAATAAGGGGTCACCCATTTAACGCGGAGATAGAACAAAGAAAATTACAGCACAGGAACAGGCCCTTCAGCCCTCCAAGCCTGCACTGACCATGCTGCCCGACTGAACTAAAGCCCCCTACCATTCTGGAGACTATATCCCTCTATTCCCATCCTATTCATTATTTGTCAAGACGCCCCTTAAAAGTCACTATTGTTTCATAGAATCATAGAAACCCTACAGTACAGAAAGAGGCCCTGCGGCCCATCGAGTCTGCACCGACCACAATCCCACCCAGGCCCTACCCCCATATTCCTACATATTTACCCACTAATCCCTCTAACCTACACATCTCAGGACACCAAGAGCAATTTTAGCATGGCCAATCAACCTAACCCGCACATCTTTGGACTGTGGGGAGGAAACCGGAGCACCCGGAGGAAACCCACGCAGACACGAGGAGAATGTGCAAACTCCACACAGACAGTGACCCAAGCCGGGAATCGAACCCAGGTCCCTGGAGCTGTGAAGCAGCAGTGCTAACCACTGTGCTACCGTGCCGCCGTTTCTGCTTCCACTACCTCCCCCAGCAGCGAGTTCCACCCTCTGTGTAAAAAACTTGCCTCCTACAGCTCCTTTAAACCTTGCCCCTCGCACCTTAAACCTATGCCCCCGAGTAATTGACTCTTCCACCCTGGGAAAAAGCTTCTGACTATCCACACTGTCCATGCCCTTCATAATCTTGTAGACTTCTACAAATGTTTCTCCCTCAGAGAGTTGCAAGTTTTTGGAACTCCTTTTGAAAAGGCTGTGGAAGCAGACTCTTTGAACGTTTTTAAGGCAGAGGTGGAGAGATTCTTGGTAAGAAGGGGTGACAGAATTTCTGGGGGAGGAGGGATGCAGATTTGAGGTTACTATTAGATCAGCCATGATCTTATTAAATGGCGGAGCAGGGCTGAATGGCCTACTCCTGCTCCTTATTTGTATATTTATATGCCAATATTATTTGCAGCATTGAAGGACTAATCAGTCTCATATGAACATCTGTTCTCATATTTTATGTTTGCGTGACTATGTTTTAAGTTCTATTTGCTTTCTCGTGACTTTGAAGTTTCTTTACATGTGCAAAGCTATCTTTTTGGGGATCTCATTTGTGTTAACAGAAGCAGCAGACATTTTTACAGCCTTTCAGGAAACATTTTCTGACACCCACCGAGATAGCTTGACTCAGCTGGACATTGGATCATTATGACAAAGAAGTGTCCAGAGTGTGATACCCAGAATCATAGATTCATATAGAGCAGAAGAGGCCCGTCATCCCATCGAAGGGTAGCAAGGAGATTCACCTTTCCACGGATGGGTGTTGAGGGATGGGATTTGTGCCGGGCGGGGGGGGGGGGGGGGGGGGGCGCGGGTGGGGGGGGGGGGCGCGGGTGGGGGGGGGGATGGGGGGGGGGCGCGGGTGAGGGGGGGGGGGGATGGGGGGGTGGGGGGATGGGGGGGGATGGGGGAACAGAGGGGTGATTGAGAGGGCCCTCAATTCACCAGCAGGCGGGCGCACTCTCCCTCCTCCCCAGCAAGGTTGAGGCCTCACTCCTCAAAACATGTGAAGGCTCTCAGTTCTGGCATGACTCCAGCTGGCTGCACCCACTCACACCTGTTGTGGTTGAGTTTGTCCTGCAATGACACACAAAGGAAGAGTGTAGGTGGCAGTGTTGACATTTAAGATGGTGACGAGCTGTGGCAGGCATGGGGCTTGGATGCAACCTGGAGTGTAAGGAGCATAGCAACTACTGAGAGAACATGGTGATTGTGGGAGGGAAGGAGGCACCTTGTCCTGGTGTTGGCAAAGGCCAAGGTGGCTGAGTGAGGGAAAGGTTTGGGGGTGCGAGGGGTGTGCGAGGGTGTCCAGTGGGAGACTGGGGGTGGTTCACTTACCCTGGCTGAGCAAAGAAAATCATTCATCTTCTTCTGACACTGCTGCCTCATCCTCTTCTTGAGTGCATTTGCACTGACCAGGGCTGACACTGCTTCCCAGACACGAGTGGTGACCCTGCTGGAAGATTGTCTCCTGGAGCTGGGGCATAGGATGTCCTGCTTTTGTTCCATTCCATCTAGCATCCTGGTGAGGGGCCCCTCTGAAAGGCATGGTGCTGTCACCTCCTGCAGTTGTTATGAAACAAGTGATGGGAAGCCATTTAAATGGAGCTCCCAGTTATTGCTGCAGTTAAGCCACTGTGGGGCTGGCAAATCAGAGGGAACACGTTGCTGGAGCAACGTGAAACTAGTGGGCATAAAAATTATCGCTAATGAGACATATTTTTCACGGCGGAACCACACAGAGTTATTACATAAAATTAGGAAGAAGAATTATGTAGCAAAGCATAGGAAAGCAATAGGAATTAGAAATTTGATAGCCAGGGGACAGACAGGCAGTTTTGTTACTGTTGACCTGAGAGCTGAATGGTATGTTGCCTCCATGTTCCATGGTATGGACGTGACAGAGAGGGTGCAGAACATTCTTTAGAGGGAAGGTGAGCAGCTGAAAGTCATGATCCATGTCTGAACCAATGACATAAAGAGGAAGAGTGTTGAAGTCCTTCCGCTCAATGTATCAGGAGTTGAGGATGAAGTTAAAAATCAGAACCTCAAAGGTAGTGATATCTGGATTACTCCCAGTACTATGAGCTAGTTAGTGTATGAGATGAGAGGTCACATGACACCAGGTTACAGTCCAGCAAGTTTATTTGAAATCACAAGCTTTCAGAGTGCTGCCCCGTTGTCAGGTGATGTTTAGTTACTGTAGAAAGAGGAGGATCTAATAAGTTATCATGTGCCTACAGAGTTGGTGCAAATTCCTTAGACATTTGAAGCAGTTCTGTGACAGGAAGGACCTGTTCAAGATGAATAGGCTGCACCTGAACAGAACTGGGACCAATATGCTTGTGGCAGGTTAATTATTGCTATGGGGTTGGATTTAAACTCATCCAGTAGGGTGTTGGGCACCAAGATTCAACATTATAAAGGTACATAAAAGGTGCACAGAAAGGTCTCAGAAAATGAGAGTTAAAAGTTAGAAATAATAGAAAACACAAAAAGGCCTAGGTTAGGTTTGGAGTGCATTTGTATAAATGCACAAAGTGTGGCTAATAAGGTTGGTGAGCTACAAGTGCAAATAACCATGTGGAAATATGTTGTGCCAATAAATGAGACCTGGTTCAAAAAGGGGAGTGTTGGATGTTTAATATTCCTCCATACAAAGTATCCAGGAAAGATAGGAAAGGAACAGAAAAGGGAGACAGTAGTACTAGCTTTGTTTAGGGAAGACATTGCAGTGCTAGAAAGAGAGAATGTCCTTCAGGGGGTCAAAGACAGAAGCTGGAATTCTCCGACCTCGCCCACAGCTGGAATTCCCCGGTCCAGCTGCAGGGAATGAAGATTTGGCTGAGTGCCAAATTCTCTGCAGGTAAGGGGGGACGGCGCGTATGAAATTGGAGAAATCCTTATGGTTGGTCCAACCTTATGGTTGGAGCTAAGAAACTATAATAGAGGTGTAAAGCTACTCAGTGTGTTTTATAGGCCACCAAAACATCAGGAAGGAGCTGGAGGAGCAGATTTGCAAAGAGTTTACTGAGAGTTGCATGAATTATAGATAACGGGAGGCTTTAACTAGTCCATTATTGAATAGGATGGTGATTGTGATTAAGGGCAAAGTATGTTTCCTGTCAAATGAAGAAGGTGGTGCTTCTGGATCTAGACTTGAGGAACGAAGTGGGACAAGTGCAGAATGTCACAATAAGAGAGACATATGACACAAATCAGGCTAGATATAAAAAGAAGAAGGATAAGTGAAAAAGGAAATCAGAGGGGCAACGACACAGTACAAGAATAGATTGTTGGTTAGTGGAAAAGGGAATTCAATAGGCACATGAACAAAGAACAAAGAAAATTACAGCACAGGAACAGGCCCTTCGGCCTGCAAGCCTGCACCGACCATGCTGCCCGACTTAACTGAAACCCTCTACCCTTCCAGGGACTATATCCCTCTATTCCCATCCTATTCATGTATTTGTCAAGACGCCCCTTAAAAGTCACTACTGTATCCACTTCCACTACCTCCCCCGGCAACGAGTTCCAGGCACCCACCGCCTTCTGTGTAAAAAATCTGCCTCATATATCTCCTTTAAACCTTGCCCCCTAGTAATTGACTCTTCCACCCTGGGGAAAGGCTTCTGACTATCCACTCTGTCCATGCCTCTCATAATCTTGTAGACTTCTATCAGGTCGCCCCTCAACCTCCGTCGTTTCAGTGAGAACAAGCCATGTTTCTCCAACCTCTCCTCATAGCTAATGCCCTCCATACCAGGCAACATCCTGGTAAATTTTTTCTGTACCCTCTCTAAAGCCTCCACATCCTTCTGGTAGTGTGGCGACCAGAATTGAACACTATATTCCAAGTGCGGCCTAACTAAGGTTCTATAAAGAAGCAACATGACTTGCCAATTTTTAAACTCAATGCCCGGCCGTATGCCTTCTTGACTACCTTCTCCACCTGCATTACCACTTTCAGTGACCTGTATACCTGTACACCCAGATCCCTTTGCCTATCAATATCCTTAAGTGTTCTGCCATTTACTGTATATTTCCTATCTATATTAGACCTTCCAAAATGCATTACCTCACATTTGTAACTGGGTTATAATAGGAGTGCTGTTATCAATTGGGGATCAAAGAGAGATCTATTGGTGAGGCACCATGTATAATGGATAATTTAATGAGTAGTTTGCATTGGTATTTACCAAGAAATAACTATGGTAAAGGAGGAGAGGATTTGGATCATGTGGGAGGTGGTCAGTGGATTGTGTGAAGGGAAGCAGGTTAGCATGGGGATCTGGGTTAGAATGGACTCCTGCTCCTCCTGGCTGACAAGGAGTGCTGGAATAAGGAACTTGGCGGTGGAATCTGACCTTTCTTGTCTCCCTTCAGCTGTTTGGTCTCCTAAGACTTTGACACCTTACTAACTGTCCTTAAATCTAAAGGTCTGTTAAAATGTGAGGCACATTGTTTCATTAGCATTTTTAAATTACTGATATGCACCTCTATCTTTGCAGTCCAAAGATGTGTGGGTTAGTTTGATTGGCCAAGCTAAATTGCTCCTTAGTGTCCTGGGATGCAGAGATTAGAGGGATTAGTGGGTAAATATGAGGGTTAGAGGGATTAGCAGGTAAATATGTAGGGATACGGGGATAGGGCCTGGGTGGGATTGTTGTCGGTGCAGACTTGATGGGCCGAATGGCCTCTTTCTGCACTGTAGGGTTTCTATGGTTCTATGGTATCTATGGTGGGTTAATCACTTGGCCCTACTCCCCCTCAACCTACACTTGTTAACATTGAAAGTGGGTGTGTATAGGATGCTAGGTTTCAGAGGTTTGAAATGTAATTATCCCTTGCCCTTCACGTGGTGTTCAATATTCCTCCTTCATGTACACTAAATTCCTTACCTTTTCTCCTGCAGAAAAACAGAGGCAAAAAGTTACAGTTCATATATAGCAGCAGCCTTTCAGTATTTTACCCTGGCAACCTTTTGGCGCAGGCTAACCTAATCAGTGAGTGTTGAATTTATGAAAGGACATCAAATCTGACCTCGTCCCTCCTTCATCCAAAGTTCATCGTTGTATAATTTCCAACAGGGATCCCTTGTGATCAAGGAAATGAGTCACTGGCTAAGTTTTCCGTACCTTAGCCCGAGGAATTGAAGGCCATTGCACTGCACACTTCTAACAGTTTTGCTTCAAGGAACAACTGGAGGGAGGGAAATCTATTTAGTCCTCAGTATATTCCTATTCCAACAAATTCTTCCATATACTTACAGTTTTTATTTCAGCAAAGAAGGTTACTTAAAAAAAAACAACCACGAGATTAGAAATGACAGTGAATGTATTATGTTGAGTCCAAATCACAGTGTGAGTACAAACCCACCACTTTACTGTTTAAGATTCATGTTTATGAAATGTTTCATTGTGTCACATGCATCAGGAGACAGGAAGTAATATGCCACAACCTTTACAAAGAAGCAATTCAGAGAGGCAGAGCATAATGTGTGACAAGAGGAAAGAGCATGGCAGGAATAATTTATAGCGTATGTCTGGGAGAAGTATTTTGACAATAATAAGAGACAAGTAGACTCCGTTAGAACAATGGCTCCTGTTACAAAGGAATGCTTCAACATGTTGACAGAAAGGTTCTGTGGTTAATGTTACAACTTCGTTCTCAATTCAATACTGGGAACTTAGTAAAAGAAGCATTATTTTCTCAGATTTCACATTCAGCAGTTTTGGATTCTCAGTCAATTAATGTACATTGGATTAGGTACCTTATATAACATTAACATTAAATCCTAGATTAATGGTACTTATGGTCTCAACTTGAATATCGCCTTACTGAGTGAAAACAGCACATTGTGCAGTTGTACACTGCAAAGGTTATGAAAAGAGCTTCTAATTCAGCAGTAAACAATGTTTTAGGAGGCTGCACAGACAGTGGATGACAACATTTTAACCCAGCCCCCTGATGCACATCAATTTAGACACGAGGCTCGAGGCTTCAGTAAATGAAGGCTTTTATTTACTATTAATGAAGCTGTCAGAACTTATGTACACTATCCCAGACTGAAGGGGTCCCGGCCAGAGCAGGGACTCTTATACTTCTCCCAGGAGGCGGAGCCCGACTGGGATGTGCCACAACAGTAACAAACACAGGTGTAACAACCCCACCCTAACCCAACAGCAACAATAGCACAATCCAACAGTAACATATGTACATCCTTGTAGTACTGGCCAGACCCTGGCTCAGTACTATCCAGTGGGAACCAACGATGGTTCACCACATTCACCCCTCCTTTGAGAACAAAGGCCGGCGGGGTACAAAAACAGAATAAAGTGTCAGCAGTCAATAAGTTCAGACGGTCAGGGGGACTGCACCGTCGTTGTGACCTCCTCAATACCGGCGGTGACACCGGAGTAGGCACTTGCGGTGGCGTTCTCCCCAAAACGGCGTCCAGCTGTTCTTCCACGGACTCACAGGCCGGTTGACCCTGAGGAGGCGGTAGTGCAGGGGATCCTGACACGCCCTGCGGTGGCGACCATCTTCGGGGCTCAGGCAAGCTGTGCATGGGAGTAAAATTGTTAAGCAATGGTCCCGATATTGCCCGCGCCGTGTCCGGGGAAGAAATGAGAGATAATGGATTTGTTACTGGGGGTATGGGAGCAACAGGAGTTGCTACGTCCCCTGCAGGCGCCAGATCTCGGATCGAGACCGTGTCCTCTCGCCCGTCAGGATATGCCACATAGGCATACTGAGGGTTGGCGTGGAGGAGGTGGACCTGTTCGACCAAGGGGTCGGACTTGCGGGCCCTTACATGTCGCCGCAGGAGGACGGGTCCTGGGTACGTCAACCAAGCTGGTAAAGATATCCCCGAGGAAGACTTCCGAGGGAATGAGAACATCCTCTCGTGGGGAGTAGCATTGGTTGCCGTACATAGGAGGGAGCGAATAGAGTGAAGCGCATCAGGGAGGACCTCCTGCCAAAGGGAGACTGGAAGACCTTTGGATTTCAACGCCAGTAGGACAGCCTTCCAGACTGTAGCATTCTCTCGTTCCACCTGTCCATTACCCCTAGGGTTGTAACTCGTGGTCCTACTAGAGGCAATCCCGTATGAGAGCAGGAATTGCCTCAAGTCATCGCTCATGAACGACGAGCTCCTGTCGCTATGGATATAGCTGGGGTACCCGAACAGGGTAAAAAGATCACGGAATGCCTTGATCACCGTGGCAGCGGATGTATCCGAACAGGGGACAACAAACGGGAACCGGGAGTACTCATCGATGATGTTTAGAAAGTACATGTTCCGATCTGTTGAGGGAAGGGGGCCCTTAAAATCAACACTCAGCCTCTCGAAGGGATGAGTGGCCTTGACCAAATGTGCCCGGTCAGGTCGGTAAATGTGCGGTTTGCATTCCGCGCAAATCCGACAGCTCCTTGTCACCGACCTGACGTCCTCCACCAAGTAAGGCAGGTTGCGGGCTTTTACAAAGTGGTAGAGCCGAGTGACCCCAGGATGGCACAGATCATTATGGAGGGCATTCAAACGATCCTCCTGAATACTAGCGCATGTTCCACGCGAGACGGCATCCGAGGGCTCATTGAGTTTCCCTGGACGATACATGATATCGTAGTTATAGGTGGAGAGTTCAATTCTCCACTGCAAGATCTTGTCATTCTTGATCTTGCCCCTCTGCGTGTTGTTAAACATGAACGCCACGGACCACTGGTCCGTGATCAGGGTGAACCGTTTTCCCGCCAAATAATGGCGCCAGTGTCTGACGGCCTCC
Source organism: Mustelus asterias (assembly GCF_964213995.1). Taxonomy (NCBI): domain Eukaryota; kingdom Metazoa; phylum Chordata; class Chondrichthyes; order Carcharhiniformes; family Triakidae; genus Mustelus; species Mustelus asterias. Next base: position 52,183,179 of record NC_135817.1, read on the forward strand.
ACAATGGCTTGGGCCTCCTTTTCCACCACTGAATGCCGAATTTCGGGGCCTTGGAGGGTGCGGGAAAAAAATGCGACGGGCCTGCCCGCCTGGTTAAGTGTGGAGGCCAGGGCGAAATCAGATGCATCGCTTTCCACCTGAAAGGGGATGGATTCGTCTACCGCGTGCATCGTGGCTTTCGCGATGTCGTCTTTCAATTTCTTGAAGGCCAATTGGACCTCTGGCGTGAGGGGAAAAGTCGTGGACTTAATAAGCGGACAGGCTTTGTCCGCGTAGTTGGGGACCCACTGCGCATAATAGGAGAAGAAGCCTAGGCACCTTCTCAGTGCTTTTGCGCTAGCGGGCAAGGGAAGTTCAGCAAGGGGGCGCATACGGTCTGGATCAGGGCCAATGACCCCGTTTTCCACCACGTATCCCAGGATGGCTAAACGGCGCGTACGGAACACACACTTCTCCCTGTTGTAGGTCAAGTTCAGGCGAGATGCAGTGCGTAAGAAGTTTTGGAGGTTTGTGTCATGGTCCTGCTGATCATGGCCGCAGATGGTGACATTATCCAGGTACGGGAAGGTAGCCCGCAGCCTGTTCTGGTCCACCATTCGGTCCATAGCACGCTGGAAGACTGAGACCCCATTGGTGACACCAAAGGGAACCCTAAGAAAATGATACAAGCGACCATCCACCTCAAAAGCCGTGTATTGTCGGTCCTCTGGGCGAATGGGGAGTTGGTGGTAGGCGGACTTGAGGTCTATGGTGGAGAACACCCGGTACTGCGCAATCTGATTGACCATATCAGATATGCGCGGGAGAGGATACGCATCCAGCTGCGTATATCGGTTAATGGTCTGACTGTAATCAATGACCATCCGGGGTTTGTTCCCGCTCTTGACCACAACAACCTGTGCCCTCCACGGACTAACACTGGACTGTATGATCCCTTCTTTGAGGAGTCGCTGAACCTCAGATCTAATGAAGATCCGATCCTCAGTGCTGTAACGCCTACTTTTAGTAGCGATGGGCTTGCAGCCTGGTACCAGATTCTGAAATAAGGAGGGTGTGGTGATCTTTAACGTAGAGAGATTGCAGGCGGGGCGCGTTGGGCAATTTGGAGACTGCAGCTGTTCTCCCACTGCCAGTGAAGGGAGTGGCCCACCGTACTGTAGGATTACACTCCTCAAATGGACCATGAAATTTAGTCCGAGAAGTATTGGCGCGCAAAGATACGGCAACACAAGGAGCTTGAAGCGCTCGTAAACTGTGCCTTGTACTTTCAAGGTTACCACGCAACTCCCTAGCACGGCAACAGACCGGGACCTTGATGCCATAGAGATTGTCTGTTTGGCAGGTTGAATCTGGAGTCCACACCTCTTCACAGTGTCAGGGTGGATAAAGCTCTCAGTGCTCCCGCTGTCAAACAGACAATAAAGCACATGATTGTTTACCTGGATATCCATCATTGAACGATCAAGCCTATGAGGCTTGGCCTGGTCCAGGATGATCGACACCACCGTTGATTCATGAACGCCACTGCAGGCAGCTGAAATCGATGCGGAGGACCCCTGCTGGTCGTTCGTGGTCAGTGTCGACCAACATGGCTGCCCCCATGAATCGCACGTGGGTGAGGGCGCCAAACTCAGCGACCCCTGGTGGTCATACTCCTCCGACTCCGTCGACCGTAATGGCGTCGTCCTGGACTCGCACGTGGACGAACCCCGTGACAACTTCGACGATGATGGTGATGATCCAAGCTCCGAAGAATCGCAGGCCGCACTGCCGTTCCTGGGTTTCGATCTGCACACCTTTGCATAATGACCTTTTTTACCGCATGCGGTGCAGATTACCGCTTTAGCGGGACACTTTTGTCGGGTATGTTTTGCTCCTCCGCAGAAATAGCACCGCGGGCCGCATGGGGCTGCAGCCGTCGTCTGGCCCAAGTGGGAGCACGCCGTAACACAGCACTTCGAGCCCGAGGGGCGAGGAGGGATTTGCGACGGCTCCTGCCACGTTGTCTCCACGTGGTCCTCTGGATATAAGACTAAGCTCTTTGAAGCCGACTCGAGCATTTCAGCTAATTCGATGGCCTGGGTAAGATTGAGATTACCCTTTTCCAGCAGTTTGAGACGGATGTGTGATGATCCGACCCCGGCCACAAACGCATCTCGGGCGAGGTCGTACATGCTCTGCTCAGCCGACACAGCTTTGCAGTCACAGCCCCTGGCTAGCTGTAAGAGCTCATTGGCATAGTCCTCCATCGTTTCGCCCGACTGCCGACGTCGTGTGGCGAGGAGGTAACGAGCGTGTATCTCGTTAGGTGGTTTTGTATAGCGCTTCTTTAGAAGCTCGAGGGCCTTAGGGTAATTAATGGCCGCACGGATCGCGAGGTAGACTGTGTCGCTTACCCTCGCATGGAGGACCCGGAGTCTGTCATCATCTGTAGTGACCGCTGCGGAGACTGCTAGGTAATCTTCGAAACACTTCAGCCAGTGGTCGAAGGTGTTAGAAGCGCCCACCACACGTGGATCTAGCGTCAGACGTTCTGGCTTGAGAATTTGCTCCATACTCTCCTTTCTTTTTTTCTTCCGTCGAGAGTTTAATAATAGTAAATAAAATTGATGCACATCAATTTAGACACGAGGCTCGAGGCTTCAGTAAATGAAGGCTTTTATTTACTATTAATGAAGCTATCAGAACTTATGTACACTATCCCAGACTGAAGGGGTCCCGGCCAGAGCAGGGACTCTTATACTTCTCCCAGGAGGTGGAGCCCGACTGGGATGTGCCACAACAGTAACAAACACAGGTGTAACAACCCCACCCTAACCCAACAGCAACAATAGCACAATCCAACAGTAACATATGTACATCCTTGTAGTACTGGCCAGCCCCTGGCTCAGTACTATCCAGTGGGAACCAGCGATGGTTCACCACACCCCCAAACTCCCTCCATATAGTAAAAGATTTAATGACTTCACAAAGGACAAGATACAATTACAGAAAGCTGGGCTTCATCTACATTTTGAGCTGCTTTTCGAGGATGTTTGTAAATCTCCCTGTTATTTGGCGCAAAACTCTTCAAGGGGCTATGGGGTGAACCATATATTGTCCCCTATCTAAGAAGTGACATACTGACATTGGAGGTAGTCCAGAGATGGTTCACCAGCTTGGCCCAGGGTATGGAGGGATTTTTTTATGAGGAGAGGTTGAGTAGGTTAGGCCTGTGCTCACCGGAGTTTAGAAGAATGAGTGGCAACCTTATTGAGACAGGATTGTCAGGGAGCTTGACAGGGTAGATGCTGTGAGGTTGTTTCTCCTTGTGAGAGAATCTAGGTCCAGAGGGCAAAATCTAAGAGTAAGGAGTAACCCAATAAAACAGAGATGAGGAGGAATTTCTTCCCTGAGGATTGTGAATCTGTGGAATTCTTTACCGCAGAGAGCCTTAAAGGCTGGATCATTAAGTATGCTCAAGGCTGAGATAGATTTTTAATCAGTAAGGGAATGTAGAATTCTGGGGACAAGGCAGGAAAGCGGAGTTGAGGATTATCATATCAAATCAGTCATGATCTCATTAGATGATTGAGAAGGCTTGATGGGCCGAGTGGCCTACTTCTGCTCCTATATCTTACGGTCTTATAGTATCCTTACACATAACTCCAGGAAAATATAAAATAGGATCTTCTGGGTCTATGTATTCTGCTGGCTGAGTAATCAGGGGAGGGTCTGAGTCTTCTGTGCTGTTGCTCTATGGATTTTAATCTGGCCTCCAGACTTTGCTAATGAGCCTTCTCCAACAACCTTGTATCTCAAAAACAGGGAATCCTCATTCAGTATTCGTATTTCAGACTGTTAATGTGTTTTCCAGCAGTAGCAAAAACAATTTAGATTTATAGCACCTTTAATATAACAAAACCAAAGTGATTCAAAGGAACACAAACATAACTTAGCCGAGATATCAGGAAAGATAACTGAAAACTAGGATTACAAGCACAACCTTGTAGGAGGAGAGAAAGGTAAAGAAGCACAGAGGCTTAAGTAGTGAATGAAGACGTTTAGGACTTCTGGCATCTGAAGCACAGTGGTCTATGGTAGAGCAATTAAAACTAAAGATGTGAAACAGCTCAGAATTAGAGGACCACGGGAGAGTTATAGGACTGGGGAAAATACAGAGATCTGGAAAGGGTATGACCATGGAGCATTTTCTAAATCAAGAAGTGAATTCATGGAATCATAGAATCCCTACAGTGCAGAAGGAAGCCATTCGGCCCATCGAGTCTGCACTGACTCAACATTTTACCTAGGCCCATCCCCCTACCCTATGCCCGTAACTCTACGCATTTTACCATGGCTAATCCATCTAACCTACACATCTTTGTGATGAATAAGAGGCAATTTAGCATGGCCAATCCACCCAACCTGCACATCCTTGGACTGTGGGAGGATTCCAGAGCACCTGGAGGAAACCCACGCAGACACGAGGAGAATGTGCAAACTCCAAACAGTCACCCAAGATGAGAAGAATTGAACCCTGGTCCTTGGCGCTGTGAGGCAGCAGTTCTAATCACTGCACCACTGTGCCACGCCGTACTGAATTGTAAAATTGAGGCATTTCTGAACCTGGAACCAATGTAGTTCAGCAAGTACAGGGGCTACTGCCAGTTAGATATGGAAGCAATATTCTCAATGAGTTTTAGTTTATGTATGTAAGCTGGAAGACTGAAGAGCAGCTAGAAGACCATTGAAATGGTCAAATCTAGAGGTTACAAAGGTTCAGCGGCAGATGAGCTGAAGCAGAGCTGGATATGGGCAATGGTCTGGAAAACTTCGGGAAATTTCTAAACTAAAGTCTCAAGAAAGACTTCCCAAAGAAACAAAAATAAAGAGCAAAACATTTTAGTCCTGTGTAAAGGAAAGATATGAGTCCTTGCCTGACAGCACAATGAAATACAACAATTAATTCCTGAGCTTCAAGCATCAATTTTCCTCAGCATTACACATTATCCCTGTTTTATAGTGCCATAAGCTAGATGGACAGATCCTAGGGCAGAAAATACCATATTCAGAGATGATTATATCATCCCATCCTATCATTCGTATGGCTTCATCTTAAATTGGCTGGATGCATCCTATATCCTCACTCACCTCCAATGGAATGTATGGCAGACCTAGCAAGGTGCGAAAAATGAATACATTATTACATGTCCCATATTCTAACTCACCAGCCAGCCAGCCTCCCACCAGATAAATCCACCATGTTTATTGGATTTTTAGAGTCTTATTTTTCATAACTTCATTTTACATAGATACATCTCCCCCTGTGAATTTGTTGATGGGAAATGGCTTTGATTCTTTCATATTTTTTGTTCTTTTAACCAGAGTTGACAAAGGACAGATTGAACTTCGAAACCAAACGTATATGTCCATCACCTTCTCAATCAACAGTTTGTATTAGAAATGCAAGTTTTAAATTGGTCCTGATAGATCCAGATAGTTAATGAAGAGCTGATGAAAATCAGTCCCAAAAACCTCACAAAGGCTATCAATGTAATATTTGTTCATATCGATGAATGAGTAATTTAACACTCTTGAAAAAAGGCACTTGTGTCATCTGCATTCACTCTTTGATTTTGTCCTGGAACAAGAAGGAAGGTCAGAACGTGATCAAACTTATGAAGTTGAAAAATTCAACTCAACAACAAGCTTGGATTATTTGTGATCTGGCTCAATTAAACCAGAAAATAAAAGAACATGTTAACTTGCAAATAATCTTTATTTATCTCTTCATTTGCCTGCTCTCCCATTTGATTTTCTTGGATGCATCGAATCTTTGTTTCAGCTCTCCTTCCCCTTTCTGATTTAGATCCTTATTAAACCTGAAAGAGGTTACTGAAGTAGGTGTGAGTAATACTGGAAGAACTTAAATATCAGGGTCTTACCTCTGGTGAGCAGTTGACAATGTTGAGGATAATAGTACAATATATTTCCATGGGTGTGGTTAAGTTCCATGGGGGCGCCACGGTAGCACAGTGGTTAGCACTGCTGCTTCACAGTGCCGGGGACCCGGGTTTGATTCGCGGCTTGGGTCACTGTCTGTGTGGAGTTTGCACATTCTCCCCGTGTCTGTGTGGGTTTCCTCTGGGTACTCCGGTTTCCTCCCACAATCCAAAAATGTGCGGGTTAGGTGGATTGGCCATGCCAAATTGCCCCTTAGTGTCAGGGAGACTAGCTAGGGGTAAATACATGAGGGTTATGGAGATAGGGCCTGGGTGGGATTGTGGTCACTGCAGACTCGATGGGCTGAATGGCCTCCTTCTGCACTGTAGGATTCTATGATTCTATAAGTTCCGCAGTATTTTCAATCAGCTACATTTTAGTGGAGGTGAATTGGAAGCACATTAAAACAAACAGTACTGAACTTGATGAAGATATGGATTAGTGTTTTGCCAGCAATAGAGAATGAGGACATAGAGTTTGAACTTAATTCTCAATAACAGATTGGATGTGGGAAGGAAGTGATTTATAAAGCATGTTGTTACAAGACGTAGCAAAATCTTGCAATTATATATAAAATATATGAGCATTCAACAAGGTTCCTCCTTGATTTTATTTCTGTTGTATGTGGGAGCGCAGGCCTTTAGGAATGATGTTTGGTTCTGTTTCTTGATGCTGTTGAATTTAAGACAACCCTTAAGAAATTCCTGGATTCTTAGAAAAGCTGAGGGCCATTGGGGACGAATCCTGCTGAATATATTCAAATTTAAGTTCAGAGATATAATTGATACAGAAAGAAACAATTCAAGGTCACAAGATAGAAGTAATTTAGCCTGAATTAGTTATAACTTTTTCTCGAGCTGGTTTGTTTTTCCCCCATGACCAGCATGGCAGCACTGCTGCCTCACAGCACCAGGGACCCGGGTTCAATTCCAGCCTCAGGTCACTGTTTGTGTGGAGTTTGCACGTTCTCCCCATATCTGCGTGGGTTTCCTCCAGGTGTTCTGGTTTCCTCCCACAGTCCAAAGATGTGCAGGTTAGGTGGATTGGCCATGCTCAATTGTCCCTTGGGTCCAAAGATGTGGAGGTACTCTGTCAGAGAGTCGGTGAAGACTTGACGGGCTGAACGGCCTCTACTGCTCTGTAGGGAGTCTATGGGCCTGATTTTACCATTTTCGTTCGAAGTGCTGAATCTGGGCGTAATTCAGATCCGAATTGGAAATCTGCTTTCAGGCGCCCCCATATGCACTCAGCCTGAAAAAAATATTGTGGGTCCCATTCGCGCTGTGGGCAACGATCGGCACCTCCCACCCGCCCCCCCCCCCTCCCCCACCACCGCCACCAAACAACGATTGCCGCCCCCCCCCCCCCAACAAGGAGACAACGATCGGGCATCCCTCCCCCAACCCCCAACACAGATACAACTGATCCGCCTCCTCCTCCTCCCTCCCCAACCAGACAACGATCTGACCCGCCTCCCTCCCCTCCCTCCCACCACAGATCTGAGTCAGAGAGCTATTGGAAGCACTGAACTCCCATTAGCGTGGCCGAAACCGTTGGAACACTGAACTGCGCAGTTGGAAAAAGATTTGAAAAAGCGTGCCCGTGTCAGATAACTGCCGAGCCGCAGAAAGCGGAGAAAGCGGCCCGGGAGCGAAAAGCAGGAGCGATGGCCCCAACAGACATCACTGTCCTCCTTATCCACCCACACCCCCGCTACCCAGACCGATTGCAACCCCTGCCCCCTTCCCCCCCCCACCGATCGCCTGCAGAGTGGCAGCAGACCCCCCGCTTCCCCCCCTACCAGAGATCCATCTGCCCCCCCCCGGCCCCCACCAGTGAGCGATCGGGCCTTCCCACCCCACCCAGAGATACATCCTACCCCTGCCCCCCCCAGAAAACAATCTGGCCTCACTCCCCCCCACCCCGAGAACGATCTGGTCTCACTCTCCCCCTTCCCCCCCCCCAGAGAATGGTCTAGCCTCACTCCCCCCCTCCCAGAGGAACATCTGACCCGCCTCCTCCTCCCCCCCGCCACAACCAGACACCGATCAGCACTTTCCCCCCCCAAGAGAACGGTTGCCCCCCCCCATCACCAGATAACGATCGGCCCTCCCCCCACCCCCCCACCAGCAGACATCTATCGGTCCTCCCCCCCCCCCCCCCCAGCAGAGATACATCTGACCCACCTCCTCCTCCTCCTCCCCCCCAACCAGACAACGATCTGGCCTCACTCCCCTCACCCCCCCCCACACAGAGAATGATCTGACCCGCCTTCCTCCCCTACCCCCCCCACCACTGATCTGAGTCAGAGAGCCGTTGGAAGCACTGAATTCGCTCTTCAGCAGCTGGAGCGCCCAAAACAGACTTTTATTCAGCAGGTTCATTTTGGCGTGATTCTGGATTGGCAAACGTGGTCGTAAAGGGGGAAGTACTGATAAAGTTGGGCGGGCAGTTCATTAATTCAACTGAAATACATGCAAATACATTTAAATCGCTGTTGTACCCGTTTCGGGCACGAATCGGATCGCTGCCATTCCCAGGTTTCGGTAAAGTGGCAATCTGCCCGGACGCGGGCACGGATCGGGTTAATGGCCTCACGCCCGACTTTACCACATTTTCGTGCCCATTTAGGGGTAAAATAGGGCCCTATGATTCTATGAACTGGTTCATTTGGGCATTAACAATATAATTGGCCCAATCATCTTCATTTTCCAAAAACTCTCCTTTCCTTTATAGGTTATTTCAAAGATTAGGATCGGCTGCTCAGTTGGACCCAGTTTCTTGGTTGGATCTAATTTTCGACTTCAACAGAATCCCAAAACAGAAAAGTCTAAAACAGACCCCATCCTAATAGTAAACAAGCAGATTTGCTGCAATCAACTTGAAACATTTTATTTTAGTCCCTCTTAATGTTACCGATCATTTGTGCATGTAAAAGGAACTGCATGTTAAGTTTAATGTTACAGGACATTTTAAACAAATATAACACTTCCTGATCCATTATGTTTCTTTCACTGTTCAGATTGAAAGAGGGTTCTTTTACAAGTTTGATGTTCTATTTTTGTCGTGAACTTCTGACCTTCTGGATAGTTTTTATAATGGAGAAACAAAAGTATTTCTTCCAGCTCAGAGAAGTATCACATTTTTACAGACCTTATAACATAGGAAAAGGATATAACAGACGTCTCAGTAGGCTTTCTATCTTTCTAAAGGCAGAGGGGAGGAGGTAAAATATTGCTAAAAACAACAGGATTCACACATTTTTGAAATCAAGGTGTGGATGACAAGGTGAAGGTAAATCTTTTTATCAGCAACCTTTGAAAGTACTTAATCGACTGTAAAGTGTTTTAGGATTTCTTGGAACTACCCACCAAGAAAACACTGCCCAGAGAGTGGGGGGGGGGGGGGGGGGGAGTGGAGGGGCGGGGGGGTGGGGAGCGGTGTTGGGGGGGGCGCAGGTGTGGTAGATAAAAGAATAAAACAATTAACAATCTACCATGTTCCAGGGTGCCAATTATAGTATAGATTTCAATTAACTTGATATTCAACAGAGCAAGGTTAGAGGGAACTGCATTTAAACAAAGGGAAAGATTGGACGCATACCACAATAGGGTGCGGAATGAAGTGTGGAAAGCAGGCTGTATGAAGATTGGTTGATGACTTATTTCAAAGGTAATTAGAGCAAAGTTTTTAAAGTTCAAGCCCTAACTATGAAATAATGGAACAAATGCTGAGCATAAATCAAATTGTAATGCACTGGAAAAAGAAATTATGCATTTTGGGAACAAACAGTATTCAATTCAACTTCCCAGAGCAGGTTGTTGAAGAGATCAATAATTGATCTTGTAGTTAGATACTGATACATAGATAGGTTCATAGCATTCTATAACTATCGCTTTATTTTTTACATTATGCATACACTGAATAAAGTCGTTCATATTGTAAAATGGAAACAATTTATTTCAGAAACACTAAGGTGTTTAAAGTTTCTAACATTGTTATTAGTTGATTTATTAGTGTCACAAGTAGGCTTACACTAACACTGCAGCGAAGTTACTGTGAAAATCCCCTAGTCGCCACACTCCAGTGTCTGTTTGGGTACACCGAGGAAGAATTTAGTATGGCCTATGTACCTAACCAGCACGCCTTGTGGGAAGACACCGGAGCACCTGGAGGAAACCCACGCAGACACGGGGAGAACATGCAGACTCTGCACAGACAGTGACTCAAGCCAGGATTCAAACCCAGGTCCCTGGTGCTATTAGGCAGCAGTGCTAACCACTGTGCCACCATGCCGTATTGTATTTAAAGAGGAATGAATATGCATATTTTCAGTCCTCGGACAATCATGCCTGAATGTCCATTCCTCACTATCCAGTACATTCTGCACCTCCCTGGCCAAGGACACACTGATCTCAGGTCTTTATATCAAACAGATAAGTGTTTAAGGGCGGCCTGGGATGGAAGGATCTTGCTAATGTTTGTTGTACCTGGCCTCTACGTCATCACAAACATCTGAAAAATCCAGGAACACGGTGGACTCTAGTCTGCGTGCATCCACTCCTATTGCATTTCAGAATTCCATTGCATAGCAACATAAAAACATCAGAAATCAGGACAGGGGTAGGCCATTTGGCCCCTCAAGCTGTCTTCAATATTTAATAAAATCATGGCTGAATTGATTTTGGCCCTAACTCCACTTTTCAGCCCATATGGTGCCCCACTCCCCCATGCCCCCACTTTCACATTCCCACTGCCACAAGCTGCCCAACCCCCCTACTCCATGCTCCCTCCCCCATTGCCCCTACCCCATGTCTCCCCACTCACTCCACGCTCCCTCACCCCCCAGCCTCCATTATCCCCCTACCCCTCTATCCACGCTCCCTCATCCCCCAGCCTCCATTATCCCCCTACCCCTCTATCCATGCTCCCCAACCCCCAAATAATCCTTGACTACTTTGTCGACGTCCTCCTTATTTACATTTTAAATTCCAGGGCCCTTATTTTGAAACTGTGTCCCCTGATTTCCCCATGAGAGGAAACATCCTCTCAGCAACTATCCTGTCAAGCACCCTTAGAATTTTATACGTCTCAATGAAATCACCTCTCATTCTTCCAAACTCCAATGAGCTAGGCCCCAATCTGCTGAAACTTTCCTCAGCAGACCCGTAACCCGACATATTTACCCTGCTAATCCCCCTGACACTATGGGGCAATTGAGCATGGCTAATCAACCTAACTCGCACATCTTTGGAATATAGAAGGAAACCGGAGCACCCGGAGGAAACCTACGCAGACACGGGGGGAACATGCAGACTCCGCACAG